>NW_019229312.1:649703-707203 GCF_002742605.1 Olea europaea var. sylvestris
TAAAATGTTTTTTTTTTTTTTTTTTTTCTTTTTTTTTTTTTTTTTTTTTTTTTTTTTTTTTTTTTTTTTTTTGACTCTTCTGTTGTATTAGGTAGCCTACGGGTTGCTATTTGATCAATGAATTGTGAGTAAGGATTTTATTAGTCATCACTTATTCTATCTAGTCATTGGCATGTGCGACGCACGTGGCGTTTTAGTAAGGACGTATTTAATAGTATTTTGATTGTTATTTTTTTTTATAATTTTAATCACAAAATCTAGAAATAAGTTTTTACTATTGATTATGGTAAACATTTTTCTATGTATAAGAAAAATGTCACGTGTAGATGAAACATTAGTGTAAGAAACTTATTTTGAGGATGTATAAAGCATTAAGCAATATGTAATACCTAAAATAATTTAAAAATTATTACTATTATTATTTTAAGCTCAGAATTTATTGCAAGGTGACCATGGGCTACATTACACATTATTGAGTCAAATTAAGATAAATAACAAGGGAAAATGAGATAGTTTGGAGAAATGCAGGAATAAAATAATTATTGGGAAATAGAGATTACAAAGAAAACATGCTCTGTCTTTTGTTATTTATTATGCCTACTGTATTAGGACTCTACCTTTTGTTAGGTTTTCTTGTATTATGTATAAGAGTAATTATATCTCTTGGAAGATCATCGAACATAATTTGTACTTCTTACATATTTTAATATTAGCAAATTCTCCTCCTCTACTTGTGATTTTTTCTCTAGTTGAGTTTCCACATAAATCTTGAAATTTTGTTATTACTTTTATTCTTGTCTAAGTTTTAACAGCACATTTGCACCTCCATCATTTAGGGTCAAGGAAGCCTTCACCAACATCCCTAATCTGAATTAAAATGCCGCTGCCAGTAATGGTCAACAAATGGTGGATGGTGCTGCTGATGATGGAGGAAATGCTCCTGCAGCTGCTAAGGGTGGAGATGGTTAAACCGCCGCTCAATATAAAGTTATGGACTTGAACATTTCACCTCTCCCAGACCCTGTCGAGGAATGAGAAGTTTAGAATGTTTTTGCAGCAAAAACTCTTCTGTTGTACAAGGTAGCCTACGGGTTGCTATTTGATCGATGAATTATGAGTAACAACTTTATTAGTCATCAATTATTCTATCTGGTCACTAGCATGTGCGATGCACGTGGTGTTTTAGTAAGGACGTATTTAATAGTTTTTTGGTTGCTATTTTTTTTTTATTTTTTTATTTTTATCGTATAGGCTAGAAATATGTTTTTAATATTAATTGTGCTAAACATTTTTTCTTTGTACAAGTTGTTGGAATGTGTGATGCATGAGGCATTTAGTGATGACGTTTTTAATAGTATTTTGATTGATGTTTTTTGTCATTTTATTCATATAATCTAGAAATAAGGTTTTAATATTAATTATGGTAAACATTTTTTCTATGTATAAGAAAAATGTCATGTATAGAGGAAACATTAGTGTAAGAAACTTATTTTGAAGATATATTAAGCATTAAGCAATATGTAATATCTAAAATAATTTAAAATTTGTTACTATTATTATTTTAAGCTTAGAATTTATTGCAAGGTGACCATGGGCTACATTAAACATTATTGAGTCGAATTAAGATAAACTACAAGGGAAAATGAGATAGTTCGGAGAAATGCAGTAATACAAAAATTATAGGGAAATAAAGATTACGAAGGAAAACATGCTCTACCTTTTGTTATTGGTCATGACCATTATATTAGGACAGGACTCTACCTTTTGTTAGACTTTTCTTGTATTACTTATAAGACTAATTAATGTTACTGAATTTGGTACCCGTGATATTTAGTTAGGTTTCCACGCAAATCATTTTTTTTATTCGTCAAAGTTTTAACAGTGCCTTTCTACCTCCATCGTTTAGGGCCAAGAAAGATTTCGCTGACGTCCCTAATCTGAACCAAAATGCTACTGCAGACAGTGATCAACAAATGGTGGGTGGTGTTTCTGATTGAGGAAATGCTCCTGTAGCCGCTGAGGATGGAGATAGTTCAACTACCATTTAATATGAAGTTACGGACTTGAACATTTCACCTCTTCCAGGCCCTAACGAGTAATGAGATGTTTAGAATGTTATATTGTTATCCTGTTTTGTTTATTTTAGCCTAAAAACTCTTCCTTTGTACTAGGTCGACAGGTGAGTCATTATAATGCCATTTTAGGAGAGGAAATTGTTATTTGATCACTGAACTGTGAGTAAGGATTTTATTAGTCATCAATTATTTTATCTAGTCATTGGCACATGCGATGCGGGTGGCGTTTTAGTAAGGACATATTTAATAGTATTTTGATTGTTATTTTTTTATTATTTTAATCGTATAATGTAGAAATAAGTTTTTAATATTGATTGTGGTAAACATTTTGTCTATGTACTAGTCATTGGCACGTGTGATGCATGTGGTATTTAGTAATGACGTATTTAATGATATTTTTAATGTTATTTTATTAATCATTTTAATCATATAATTTAGAAATAAGTTTTTTTAATATTGATTATAGTAAACATTTTTTCTATGTTTATGAAAAATGTCATGGATAGTTGAAACATTAGTGTGAGAAACTTATTTTGAGGATGTATTAAGCATTAAGCAATATGTAATATCTAAATTAATTTAAAAATTATTACTATTATTATTTTAAGCTTAAAATTTATTGCAAGGGATTAAACATTTTTTTAGTCAAATTAAGATAAGCTACAAGGGAAAATGAGATAATTTGGAGAAATGCAAGAATACAAAAATGATAGGAAAATAGAGATTACAAATAAAACATGCTCTATCTTTTGTCATTGCTTATGCCTATTATATTAGGACTCTACCTTTTGTTAGACTCTTTTTATTATATATAAGAGTCGTAATTGTATCTTTTGGAAGATCGTCCAACATAATTTGTACTTACATATTTTAGTATTAGTTAATCCTCCTCCTACACCCCGTTTTTTCTTTTTGTTGGTTTTTCACGTAAATCTTTTATTTTTGTTATTATTTTTATTCTTGTCTACGTTTTAACAGTGCCTTTCCAGCTCCATCATTTATTTATGGCTGAGGAAGACTTCACCGTCGTCCCTAATCTGAATCAAAAAGCTGTTGCCGACAGTGTCAACAAATGGTGGAGGGTGCTGCTGATGGTGGAGGAAATGCTACTGCAGCTCTACTGCAGCTGCTGAGCGTGGAAAAGAGGTTGGAGATGGTTCAACCACCATACTATATAAATTAACGGACTGAACTTTTCACCTCTCCCAAGCCCTGTAGAGGAAATGAGAAGTTTAGAATTATTTTATTTTATTTTAATTTTTTCCGCACTCCAAAAACTCTTCAGTTGTATTCTTTAGCCTGTGGGTTGCTATTTGATCAATGAATAATAAGTAAGGATTTTATTAGTCATCAATTATTCTGTCTAGTCATTGGCATGTGCAATGTATGTGGCGTTTTAGTAATGATGTATATAATAGTATTTTGATTGTTATTTTTTTTTATCATCTTAATCGGATAATCTAGAAATAAGTTTTTAATATTGATTGTGGTAAACATTTTTTCTATGTACTAATCATTGGCACGTGCAATGGATGTGGCATTTAGTAATGATGTATTTAATAGTATTTTGGTTGTTATTTTTTATTTTTTTATCATTTTAATCGTATAATTTAGAAATAAATTTTTACTATTGATTATGGTAAACATTTTTCTATGTATAAGACTAATGTCATGTACAGACTAAACGTTAGGGTAAGAAACTTATTTTGAGGATGTATTAAGCATTAAGCAATATGTAATACCTTAAATAATTTAAAAATTATTACTACTATTATTTTAAGCTCAAAATTTATTGCAAGGTGACCATGGGCTACATTAAACATTATTGAGTCGAATTAAGATAAATAACAAGGGAAAATTAGATAGTTTGGAGAAATACAGGAATACAATAATTATAGGGAAATAGAGATTACAAAGAAAACATACTGCATACATTTGTAGGTTGTGTAGGCAAAGGACACCAACCAATTAGTTGAAAAACTTGAGCTTGCACATCAATTTACGAAGAAAAAGAATATATAATTCAAGCTGTGAAGCATTTTATTAATTAGTGAACAAACTACTCGATGTTAAACAACGAAAGATCAAAATGAAGAGATATCCTCACGTGGGAGAAGATTATTATTGTCAAGGGATACTTTCAGAATTCGAGGCTAAATCTGACAAAAGCTATAAGGAAAATTATGGGAGTGTTGAAAGAGTGGAGTGGGATAATGGTAAACGTGAGGAATGGGAATGAAGGTACAGCACACATTTTTAGCTTTAATGCCTATTCTCTAGGTGGTTAAACAATGAAGTCACGAAAATTTAGAGAACTTACTTTTCCATCGTGTAAACTGCTTTGTCAATAGCTGTCTTGAGCAACTAAAGAGCCTCCTTGTTCTCTTGCAGTCATAAAAGACAATAATTTTTATAGTATATAAGAAACTCAAAGAAAGGGCCTATTTAGATATAACACACTGTTCGACCTGAATGTTAGTAGGAAAGTCACTCTCATCCCCTACACTGATGGCATCTTGGCCATATTTCTTCTTAATGATAGCCTGAAATCAAACGAAATAAAATTTTAGAAACGTCAAAACATGGAAGCAATAAAACCTCATTGGCAGTAAACTCATGAACATATAAAACCTGCAATCTAAGACAACCTGAAATCAAGAAAAACCAATTTCTAAAATGACCCCAAGCTCATAAATACAATTGAAAATGCAATTTCTGAACATCGATTCCAGGATTAGCAATAGGTGTAGCAAAATTCACCCTTCATTTTGCCTGGATACTGAAATACGATTCATATAAAACTCAATTCACACAGGCGTCCAACCTGATAATCTAGGAACGTCAAAAATCTATGTTGTAAAGAAGTGGAAAAATGCTAAACAACAAAATAGTTGGAGAATTTTTATAGATCCTCGAATTATAAATTAATCCTTACACAAAGCAGCCATTGATGAATGATGAACGCACCAACTGACCTTGTTTTGCAATTCCTGTATGTGTAATTGTAAAACCGGTATCTAAAAACAATAAATGCATATATGGTAGGCAGCATATACGATATGCTAAGCTGTTGCATATACGGTATGTTGTATATACGTTAAGCTGTAAATACAATATGCGTAAATACGGTATGTTGTATATACGGTATGCGTAAATACGATATATTGCATATAAGGTATGTATAAATCCAACATATAAAGTTCATATGTAGTATGAATGCATCCAGTTTCATCCACTATACTAAAATCAAGCAGATATGACATGAGGCAAACGAGTTTGGAAACTCGTTAGCGTCAACATATGCGACAAGTAGACAATTAGGAGAATATAAAATTAATAGTAACCTTCGACTATGGAAGAATATGTAAACCAAATACGTAAACAAAATTGACGATAACAATCAAAATAAAGAAACATGAAACGATGACACCGTAAACAAAAACTTACCATGACTCCAAGTCACAAGATTGATTGAAAATTTTCATGACTTTCTAATATTCTCAGCTATTCATGTTCAAGCCTGAAACAAACTTGATTTATATTACAAGATATTCATGTGACTTTAAAGAAAGAATTGAGAAGATGACATTTTTCTCATACATTCGTACTTATCTCATTCAGCAGTAAAGTCGTCCATCTTAAGACATTGTGGCCCAACGAAACGAACAGCATGAGAGAGAGAGAGAGAGAGAGAGAGAGAGAGAGAGAGAGAGGTAATAAAAAAAGGTCACAACATACATTTTTTTGTGGCATCTCTTTTGTAAAGGTTTATTGATAAGTGCATTTTGTGCACTTATTTGGGCCATATTTCTAAGTTTTTATGTCATCAAATTATTGAATTCATTTATTTTGGGTTAATTTTTGTTTGTTTAAGTGCTTGACCTGTTTTGAAGCAATTGGAAAAGAAAGTGATCAATTGGCTATTAAATAAAAGATTGTGAATTTCCCTTGAGTAAAAGTTGAAGGATCAAAATTGAGGAGAAAAAGAAGAAAAGGACTAACTTGCATTACATGGAAGAATTGAGGATCTGGCAGCAAGCATCACACTATATTTACCTCAATTTGGAATTTCAATGGGGATGAATTCAAGTGGGCTTGGGCCTTTTCGAATTGGTAGATTGAAATTCTAATTACACCACAACATGCAAAAAGGCGGCTGCTGCTGGAAATTAAAAAAAGGCTGCTTGCTTTATTATAAATACATATACAGCAAACACAGGAAAAAATGAACTGGGGGGCAGAAATCGAAGACAATCGGAGGCTAGGCTGGAATATATATAAATAGGGCTGCAAAAGAATATAATTATTATCCATTTTATTATTTGTTAACGAATCGTACACTTGTGGAGTTTTAAATTGAAAGATAATTTCGCGAACATTCATCTTTCAATATCATCGCACCACCTCTTGAACCTGTCCATCTCTTATCACAGCTACAATAAGAGAGTTTAGCAAGCAAACATAGTTGTTAACGAATTTCCTACTTTTAGAACATGATCATATTGTAGCATATCAAAGATTATGACAAACGTAGAGTTAAAATACTGAACTTGGCAAAATGCTTAGTTTCTGCTCTGAACTTTGTTATCGTAGATCTCACAGTTTCTTCTTGTCAGTTTATTTCACAAAACCATGTTAGGCAAATGTTACTCCAGACTTGGTCCTGAGGAGAGGCAAATGAGGCCTGCACCTAGGCCCAAGACCGTAAGGGGCCCAATTTGCCAAGATTTTTTATTTTTGTTTTTTTCAAAGCAAGCCCAGAAGGGAAGGGGATTGGCCAGACCCAATTTCCAGCAATAGCCCACAATTCATTTGCCCAACCCAACTTATATATATCCAATTCAATCCATTTATCCAAAACTCCCAAATGTTAGATTCAATCCTAGGGCTTGCTTAGTGTTTGTAATCGTGGCCTCTTCTTTGCGACTCCAGTCAGTTGACTCACACTCACTCTGCCAATCCACCTCCGGCCCTCTGCCCATACGCCACCGTTCGCCTCCTCGCTTCGCCGCTCCACTGCTCTAGCAACTTCCTGTCTTAGAGTCCCCCAAAGGTTAATGACCTTATTTATTTCGTATTAATGTCGTGCATTTAGTTAGGAACTTAGGCTATCTCCAACCTTGCACCAAATCTTACACCAAGCTAAAAATTATCTCCAACCAATTCATTTCTTTTATTTTTAACAATTTATATAGCTAAAAAAATATTTATTTATTCGATTTACTACTACATAAATTACTACAGACATAATTATGTTTCGTTTATGAAAATATGAAATTATTTAATATATTTTATAAATATAGTACAATTAATAAAAATACCACAACTAAGAAAATATGAAATCATGTTATTGAAAACAACGTAGTGCATTTAGAATCTCGAAATTACGGTACAGCGAAGTTAACCTAGTGTCAAAATTTAATTATCAGAATTCATTTATTCATCCCACAAATGTTCAATTAATGCATTTCGAAGTACAATGTGAGTATCTTTATCTTTGATTTGTCTATAACGAGCAAGGAATTGTTGGAAACATTGATTTTCATCTTCAACATTAATCATGTATGTTTCCATTTTAAAACTTTGAGTAACTTTATTTTAATTCGTTCATCTATTATTATTGATTACGCGATTAAAATTTATTACAAATGATGATCAACAACAACAACAACAACAACAATAATAATAATTAACTACTTAATTATGAATTGAATTTATGTATGATGTAAAATAACACAATACCCTTCATATCAACTTGGTCATACATGAAAAAAGGGCAAAATGAACTTTTATCAAATTTGGTGCAAAATGGTGCAAGATTTGGTGCTGGGTTGGAGTGGTGTTTTTGGTGAAAAATGGTGGAATGGTGGAAGGGTTGGAGTTGCCCTTAGAATCACATTTGCTCATTGACCTGACATCTAACCCAAAAAAAAAAAAAAACAAAACAAAAAACAAAAAACAGAGCTTTGCTATATTTTGCAAGTTGCAACTGAAATTTGAAATCTGTTGGCTGTTGCTAAATTTCTAATTAGTCAAAGACAATGGGGTCTTCTCAAATATAACTATGGCACATCAGATTAACTGGTATAGGCTCCTTGAGAAGAGCGATTAACGCATTCAATAATCCCTCTATATAACATTTGTCAAATAAGTACTTTGATATTAAATTTATTCCAAGAATGGTTCATTTAACTCAGCTATCAAATTAGCTAAAATGAGATAGCAAGAGGAACGGATACACATCAGAAAACATAGTTTGTATCCACGGGAAAAATCAGGGTCCACAGCCCTAATTTCTGATGTTGCGTGAAAGAGTAAAGGTCATGCTTGTGAGCACATTTATGCATAGTGCAGCCAATAATTTTTAGGATTAGAGTGTTTGCAACTTCTTTCTTATTCATGTAAAGCTGGGGACATCGTTTTATATGATTTTCCTCATCAAAGGAATAATAAGAAAATCAGCATTTATTGTCCAATTTGATGTTATTTTTTGTTTCCTTTTCTCCTTATTGAAATCAACAAAAGAGATTGTGCTGCTAGATGTCTTGTTATTTAAATTGTTCTTATGATATGATGGTAAATTTTGTGAAAAGACAAAGTTACTTTTTTTATTTTTTTAAAGTAGAAACAACATATAAAAACCCCTGAAAGCATCAAATGTGTTCAAATCAGGCAAATAGGAAAATATTTATTTGTCGTTACGAAAATCTAATAAGAACTTACATGATTTGACCTGCAAGTTTAAGTGAGGAAAGGATGATCTTCTCTTATTGCTTCTCAATTTACTTCATTCCGGCAAACAATTCAGCAATGTATATTTTAAATGAAATAATACAATAGAATTCTTATGCTTTCCTGCTCATATATATATATAACCGAGCGCTACCCAACTCAGCTTGGAAAGGCCTAAGTTGAAAGCTTGGGTTGAGCCTAATTTTTTTGACCGAACTACGAGCAAAAGCTTGGCCTGCTGGGGCTTAAAAAAACTTGATCATTTTGCCCGAGACTCGAATTTCAGCTCGTGAGCCGACTCTACTCAGCTCTTTTACATCCCTACATGGTAGCAATAAAACTCACCTTTTCAGAAATGACATTTATTGCTAATTCTCAGCAGATTACACGGACATTGACATTCCAAGAGGAATTCCACTCCCACATTTCTTTTTTCCATTTTCATTTAATGCAATAATATTAGTCTATTTATCAAAGTTCTAGACTTGAAATCGTGTATGGTATTTCAGTAAAACAAGATGTATACGAAAGCAAAATAGCTGATAGCCTAATAACTCAGACTCGTTCATAATATACTCATACCAAAACATCATTTTATCATGGAAAGAACTCAAATATTACTACATAAGTTCACTGATTTCCGAAACCAGAATTTATACCAATATTAACTTGTGACAGGATTGAAGACAATCCATTGGCCAGAAGGTGTAAGAAAGTGACCTATGCTGTTAGCAAATGGATCAAAGTTACAGGCACCTGGGAGATTTTTATTATTTAATAAACAATTTTCCCTTTTGGATGTCAAAGAAACACACATCTTTCTTATTTCTAAAAAAGAACAAGAAAAACAATAAGCTCAGATATATCTTTAATAGCTCTAATGAAAGAAAAGAAAAAAGTCCTCCTTACTCAAGGAAATAGAAGTCTAAGGTTATGCTAAAGTCGTCCTTGATTATTTTGGGAAAGTTAATGGTAGATGTTTATTGGTTAACTCTTTAATTAACAGTGAAAATTTCAATTAAATTAATATTCAAATCTCTACTAACGAATAAAAGTTTATGTTACCAGGTAGCTTCCATTACTCATTTACCTTAAATGAAAAGGTTAAAAAAAACAAGCTTAAGAAAATGTTACTCTGTGATCTATGAATTTCAGTTGAACAACACATACATTCTGGCTGAAAATTGTTGGCAAATAAACCAAATTAATGATCACTGATGAATTCAAGAATTATTTACTGAACTTTATTTTAGTCAAGTGTCTACTAATATTTCAATAATTGATTGAGTAATTTACGGAGTCTTCTTGGATATGTAATAGCCACATTTAATTTGATGCATTTCCTTGTATCCTCTAGCATGTATAAATTGGAATATATTTTGCAATAACTTTTTAAGGCAGTAAGATTGAGTACTTCTGATAATATAATTCCCAACCTTGCTTGCCTTCAAACTTGTATTGAAGCATTCAAACATTGCAGAAATTGTTCACAGAATACAAAAGCAGCAACATAACTTGGAAAAGAAAATCATGGCAAATCCAAGTAATCTGGTGTCTGTTATTCCTCATTTCAGTGGGAAAGATATGATTATTGGAGTCACAATATGAAAGTGCTGCTGAAACCTATGAAGCTCTGGAATATTTTTGATGAAGGTATTGAAGATCCGGAGACTGAAGATGAAATGAATCAAGCACAATAAAATGCTTTGAATGTAAAGCGAGAAAAAGACAGTAAAACCCTTTTCCAAATTTACCAGGCCATTAAAAGATCGGTGTTTGAACGAATTACAGAAGCTGAAACTTCAAAGAAAGCTTGCGAAATTTTATAGACAGCACACCTTGGAGAATAGAGAGAAAAAAAGGTACGTTTACAGTACTTGAGATTAGAGTTTGAGAAATTGGAAATGAAAGAAGAAGAAAGTATTTCTGATTAATTCAAAAGGGCACAATTATAAATCAAATGGCATCCAATGGCGAATGTTTAGAAGATCAAAAAGTTGTTGAAAAAGTTCTTCGAAGTCTACCATCAAGGTTCGATTTCATTGCTGCCACAATTGAGGAATTTAAAGACTTGGAAATGCTTTCATTAGATGATTTACTTGCATCGTTAAAATCTCATGAACTGTGAGTAAAGCACAGGAATCCTTCACTCCTTGATCAAGCATTCAACTCTCAAAATTCGGGAGGCTATAATTCTAATACTTCTAGAGGAAGAGGATGATCTTAAATTTGAGGGAGAGGCCACCATTCTCGCGGAAGAGGAAGGGGAAGAGGAAGAGGAAGAGGAAGAGGAAGAAGATTTCAAAGTGGAGGAGTGTTCAAAGAGGAAGTAAAGGATTATCACACAAACAATTTTCGAAGAAGTCAAGGCTGAGGATATCAACAAAGAGGTAGAAAAGAATTCCCTAAATGATATTAGTGTCATAAAACTAATCATAAAAGTAGTGATTGTTGGTATAAGGGAAAGGAATATGTTGAATGCTATCATTGTTACGAACTTGGCCATAAAAGTAATTAGTACTGGAACAAGAAATGAGGATAAAGCAGAAAAAATTGTCAGGGATGAGAAGTACACTTCTGAAACTTTGTTATTAACATGTGAAAATAATCATAATGATGATGTTTGGTATCTGGATAGTGGTGCTAGTAAGCATATGACTTGAAATAAAAACTTTTTTTCTAAGTTGGTGGAATCAGAATTAGGGCAAGTCAAAATCGTTGATGCTAGGACTTTTGCAATTAAAGGGATTGAAACTAAGAATTGAAAACTTGAGAAGATGTCTGATGCTTATTATGTTCCTGGTTTGCAAAGCAGTCTATTAAGTGCTGGCCATCTTTTAAGAAATGGTTTTGAGATCAATTTACTGCATTTTGACCAAAGAAAATCATATTGTCACACAGATCCCATTGGCATCAAAGAATCTATTTTCTATTTGGCTAAAAGTTACTAATGTTGCTTCTCATTTCACTGGCACGAATGGAGAAATTTCGAAACTATAGCATGACAGGTATGGTCATTTAAATTACGGAGCCTTAAAAATGTCATCAAAAAGGAAAATGGTGGATGGTCTTCCCCAGATCGATCAACTGAATGAAGTATGTGAGGCCTGCCAACTTGGAAAACAACATAGAAGTTTGTTTCCACACGAATCATCTTGCAGAGCCAAACAACAACTGCAACTTATCCAATAAGACTTGTGCGGACTAACTCCAGTTTTATCTCTTGGAAGTAGCAGATATTTTATCTCTTTCGCTGATGACTTTAGTGAAAAAGTTTGGACATATTTTCCTGCAGAGAAATCTGATTGCTTTCAAGCTTTCAAAGATTTTAAAGCTGAAGTTGAGAAGTTTTCTTGATTTTCTATTAAGACATTAAGAACTAATCGTGGGACTGAGTATTTTCAAGGGACTTTGAAAAATTGTGCAAAAATCTCGGAAGAAGACATGAACTGACTGTACGATATTCTCTACAACAGAATGGAGTTTGTGAAAGAAAAAATTGAACCATTATGGAAATGGAAAGATGCATGCTTAAATGATAGCGATTGCTACAAGAACTTTGGGTAGAGGTAGTTGCTTATGCAGTATATTTGATCAACAGGTCACCCTAAAATTGTTTGAATAACATGTCTCCACATGAAGCCTGGTATGGTTCTAAACCAACAGTTTCACACCTAAATATCTTTGGTAGTCTTGTTTTTTCCCATATACGGGATGCTATAAGGAATAAATTGGATGATAAAGCTCTGAAATGTATTTTTCTTGGATAGAGTGAATGGTCTAAAGGTTATAAATTATACAATCCATTGACGAAGAAATTTGTGATAAGTTGGGATGTAAAGTTCATTGACAATGCAACCTTGAAGGTAACAAGAGCAGTCAGTCACTAATATTTTGAAAGAAGATAACACCTCAAATGAAAACTGTGACAATTCTTCAAGTTTTGGATCCCTTTCACCTCCAAGTCCTTCTAGAGGACAAGAATCTGATGAAGAGTCACCAAGAACAAAAATGAGAAGATTGTAAGAATTCTATGAGTTTGCATATCCTACTCATGAAGAAGGTGCTATTTTGTTTGTATTTTTCAGGCAAGGATCCAATTTTATATGATACAGCGATAAAAGAAGAAAAATGGAGAAAGGCCATGAATGAAGAAATTGAGGCCATTGAAAAGAACAATATGTGGGAGCTCAAAAATCCACCACCAAACAAAAAGCCTATATGAGTAAAGTGGGTGTTCAAAACTAAACTCAATCCTGACAGTTCAGTCAGCAAACACAAGGCTTGGCTTGTAGAAAAGGAGTATGTGCAAAGAAAAAGGAGAAGGCTACAAAGCGGTATTCGCCCCAGCCTCTAGACTTGACACTATTCAACTTATGATTTCTCTAGCCGCTTAAAATAACTGGAAGCTCTTGCCAATGGATGTTAAATCTGCGTTTTTAAATGGTTTCATCAAAAAAGAGATTTATGTCAAACAACCACCTGGTTTTGTGAAGAAGGGAGAAGAGCACAAAGTTTACAAGTGGAAAAAGGCCTCATACGATTTAAAACAGTCACCAAGGGCTTGGTATAGTATAATCAATGCATTTTTTGAAGCAAATGATTTTCATAGAGGTCCACATGGACATACTCTCTATATCAAAAATGGCTCTGATGGAAGTTTCATTATATTGAGTCTTTATGTTGATGATCTTTTCTTCACTTGAAATAATCTGGCTATGTTGGATAATTTTAGACACTTGATGATGAAAGAGTTAGCTATGACTGATTTGGGAAAATTACATCATTTTTTGGGTATTGAACTACACCAATCAGAAGGTGGAGATTTTTTTTTTTTTTTTTTTTTTTTTTTTTTATCACTCAAGAGCAATATGCTAGAGAGATTCTGAAAAAGTTTGAGATGGAATTTGCAAATCCTGTTTCAACTCTGTGCATTTTAGGCCAGAAACTCCGAAGAGAAGGAGAAGGAAAACTTGTTAATACCACCATGTTCATGATTTTATTGGGAAATCTGATGTACCTCACAGCCACAAGGCCTGATATTATGATTGCAGTGAGTTTAATAAGTAGGTTCATGGAAGCACCATATTCGTAACATTGGGAAGCTGCAAAAAATTTTTACGATATGTGAAGGGGACAATTGATTATTGCATTTTTTATCAAGCAAATGTTCCAACTACACCCTTTCGATACAGTGATAGTGATCTTACAGGTAGCGTAGATGATAGTAAAAGGACGTCGGGTTATGCCTTTAGCATTGGAAGTGGAGTAATTTGGAGTTCCAAGAAACAACCAATTGTTGCTCTTTCAACAACGGAAGCTGAATATATTGCGGCATCTTTTGCTGGCTGCCAAATTGTATAGTTCCAAGGAATTTTGGAGAATCAAAACCACAAGCAGGATGCTCCTACAACTTTTTTGTGTGACAATAATTCAGCGATTTCTGTTACAAAGAACCAGTTCTACATTGGAGGACTAAACACATTCGTATGAGGTATCACTTCTTGGGAGAGCTTGTTCATGATGGAATAATTCAAGTCAAATACTGCAAAAATAGAAGATCAAGTTTCAGATGTATTTACAAAACCAGTTGGAGGTCAGGACTTCAAGAAACAATCTGCAAGGCCTGGAATGAAAAGCAAATTTGGTTTACGAGAGGTAATGTTGGAAAATAAACCAAATTAATGATCACTAGCATTTCAATAATTAATTGAGTAATTTAAGGAGTCTTCTTGGATATGTAATAGCCACATTTATTTTGATGCATTTCCCTATGTCCTCTGTTATGTATAAATTGGAATGTTGTCTGCGGTAACTTTTTAAGGCAATAAGATTGAGTATTTCTGATAATATAATTCCCAACTCTGCTTGCCTTCAAAATGTAAATGAGAATTACTTTAAAGTAATCATATTAAGAAAAAGGAAAATAGAGATGAGGTTACTTCAACCTCAAATTCATGGAAAATACGGTATAGAGTTGTTGTTGGTGTATGACATCTAAATAAAATAGTTATGCCATATGAAATAGTCCTGCTACTAATGTTTTTCCTCATCTTTTTAGTCAATTTTTTTTCCCTATTTTTCTAATAAGCAGGCTGTTTCAATTTTCTAAGTTGTGTAACTTGGAAAATAATAACACCACCTATTCAGCATGATGGCTGATGACTCCTTTTTGTCATGAATAGCTGATAGACAATCATTGTGCAGATAGTTTGCAAAATTAGGGTCCATGGAATCTGCCACCTTCAGACTTCTCATTTCCGTCATCCCTCAATTGGATGGACAAATGTGTCAATGGCGATGTCTTCAAAAAGCATGTAACATTTCAGCATCCAAGCATACTTTTTCATACACGATGCAAATGTCTATAGATCTTTTATTTGAGTATAAGGAGGCCTACACATTCAAGCTGGTATATGTTCTAATCATGCAAAACCACATGGACATTTTCATTAAAAAACTGAATCAACATACTTCTCACATTCTCGAGATTTTTCGTATACATATAGATAAAGCAGTTCGCAGCCCATCTCCTCACTTGAAACAGTCTGAAGCTACAGGAAAAAAGGGAAAAAAATGCATATTATTCAAGCCATATGCCTTGAAACTCAAAGAAGCGGTGAAAAAAAGTAAAGACACCTTATATCTTGAATAGGTAGCAGGTTTTTCGAAAAGGGAAAAGCATCATATAATTAAATCAATGATGGTAATTCCAGAAAAGGAAAAAAAAAAAGAAAGAAAGAATAAATATGATGCCAATTGGAAAGTATATTCTCGGCGTAATTGGAATTGAAATCAATTAAAGATTGGATTTTTATTATTGCTTTTCTTGTTTTGGTAGAATAATAAATTTGTTTCATTTTAAACAAAAGGAAACTCTAGATTTTCCTTTTTATTGCAACTTTACATTTCTATTGTTATTTGGAACCTATAAATTAAGGTTCTTGGATTGTAATAGACAGTTTTGAGTATTGAATAAATCTATTATCTTCCCTCATTCTCTTTTCTTCCTACCTTCTTCTTTCTCCCTGTTGTTCTTGTCACCCCAGTCGGCATCAATTTGGTATCAGAGCTATTCGTTTTTCCTTTGGCCTAACATCCTTCGTTTTCAAATCCAAAAGTCCACCAACCGTTTCCATCAATTCCATATACCACCTGGTCCACCTCAAACTCCAAACTTCCGCCACCATACAAGCCCTTTAACCACACAATAATAAGGAGCAGCAAGGCAGCAGTAGTTTTCCAAATTTTTTTTGTAGTTCGAAAAAAAAAATTTACCGCACATCCGTACTGTTCGGGTCACTGTTCATCCCGAAATCCAGTTTAGATTTCCCTGAACAAAAAAAAAAATTATTGTAGCGTTCACTTCGTCAGTACCGTTGCTGCTACTGTTCACGTTTACGATGTGCTGCTGATTGCTGTTCTTCATTACTAACCTAAAATCCTATTAAAGTACTTTAGCCCAATCTTTTTTTCTAAGCCTAGTCTTCAAATACTCTTCATAGCCCAACAATAAGCCCAGCCCAGATATAACCCAATACATTCACCCAACCCAATTTCCATCAAAACCTATAACCCATCAGCCCAATTCTAATTTTATCAAAACCAGCTACCCTAGCTCTCGCTAGCCCCAGCGTCGCTATTCGACAGCTACCAAGGTACCCACGCCGCTCCATGTCCCAATAACAGAATCATCGCCCTTGCAATAGTTCCTCCCACCATCACCATCGACTCCACCGCACCGGCTCCATCCCCCATCACCAGTGACTGCACACCTTCCCAAACACCACCATCTCATCACCTTCTTCTCCGTCATTTGCAATCCAACACAACCCATACACATACCTATTTATTACATACATTACTGTCCATAAAATTGCTGCGTTACTGTCTGCCTAATAACCCGAACCTTCGTCCACAAGCAAAAACTATAATCTCCAGAAGTTGCTGTCTTTCAACCTTCATGGAGTTCTCCAGCTACTATCGACTGGAGATATTGGATAAGGAAAATATTTGTTTTCAATTGACTACTCATTGAGCTGGAAGTCTGGGACTGAAATATTGGGTGCACCGCCAACGCATCAATTTGGTTCCAATCATCGTCGCTAGCTGCTACATTTTTGCTATCCATCCCACTGCTACCCTCGGAATTCACATATATTGCTCCCCTCTTCGCTGGTTTTCCCGGTTGCTGAATTCTACTGCCTGATTGTCAAACGCCAATTCCCCTAGTTCGTCGTTGTCCTTGGTAAGGTTTAAGTTTGCTTTTGAATACTTTACTTTTATTGGAGTGTTGGCATTTCAGTAGTTTTATTAATTCCTTGCCTTCTTATCTGCATTTAGTCTAGGTGACTTTTTATCTTCCACGCATATTGACAATATCATTTAATCATAATAACAATAATTATATTACTTAAAATTGATAGTATCATTTTTAGCTGCGCCTCTTAACATATATTCCAATTCTTAATAATGAATCTTAAAGACCTTAATCAATCTCATGATGCTTTGTCACAACAAGTCACAAACCTTCTATCTGATATGACGTTAGTGAAATCGGACCTTGCCGAACTGAAAACTCTTATCCATAATTTTACTGAACAAACAAGGCAGTCCTCTCGAAACTCGGGTAAACATCCTGTGGATGATTCATCCGATTCTTCTATCGTTGGTCAAAACATCCAAGAGCCTTTTCCCCGTACCCCTGTTGGCATACTACCTACTCCGCACAATCTTGGCCCTGCACAACACATCCCTTTTTCGGAACTCCGTGACCCCGTTGTCCATATTGTTCCTCGTCTTGATCTCCCACATCCACGTTATGAGCACCATAGGGATCCAATTGATGACATTACTAGGAAAGTTAAAGTGGACGCCCTGAAATTTGATGGTCGCTTGGAACCCGAAGCCTTTCTAGATTGGTACGATGCCATCGAAGAATACTTCGATTGGTACCAAATGCCTGATTATCAGCGTATTCGTTTCACCAAGATGAAACTTGTTAAATCTGCTAAATGCTATTAGCAGATGGTGACACAATCCCTCGATCGCTTGGGCCAGCCTATTACTACGTGGGGAGAGATGAAACTGAAACTCACTGAGAAGTACGTCCTTTTTTACCATCGATCTCAACTCTTGGAACGTCTTCTTAACCATCGGCAAAACTCTTCTACTGTGTCGGACTATAGGACTCATTTTGACGAGTTATGGTACCGTTCTGACCTTACCGAACCCGAGGATGTCTCAATTACTAGGTTCCTTAATGGCCTACGCCCAGACCTTAAACATCAAGTCATTGTCCTCAATCCCGACTCGTTAGAGGATGCTTTTCACAAGGCCCTTGAACACGAGCGATATTCCCGTTTTTTATATTCGCGTCGTGGCCTTTCGACCTTACCTGACCCACATCTTTCTCGACCCCCTCTACCTGGTGCCCCTACTAGTAGCCCTACTTTCAGCCAGACCCGCTCCACTGTGGGGTCTTCGTCCGTTCCTATTCCTCGCGACCCTTCTAGGGGTCCACCTACTGCTCCAGCCACCATTTGAGGTCCTAACCCTCAAATTGTTTGCCATAGCTATCATGCTCGTGGTCATATTGCCTCCCAATGTCCCAATCGTACACTCACCCTTGCACCGGAACCCCTACTTCCAACCCCGGAGAATGAGTGCTTCACGATCGACCCTATTGACCATTCTGATGAGGAACTTGACCAATTTGAGTGTTATGAGGAGGATCATGTTGTTATCTCTGTTATGCGATGTATCCTTTCTACCCCTATTGATTCTGATTCGTGGAAGCGTACTTCCATTATCTACACATTTATTCCATGCAACTCTCGTTCATGCAAATTAGTTATTGATGGTGGTAGCACTATGAATGTCGTTTCTAAGTCTGTGGTGGGCAAGTTTGGCTTTAAACCCGAACCGCATCCTCGCCCGTTTAAGGTAGCATGGGTGGATCGAACCTCATTGCCTGTCACTCATCGTTGTCTCGTCTCCCTTACGTTCGATCCCCTTTTTTCGGAGGAAATTTATTGTGATGTCTTACCTATGGACGTTGCTCACATCCTTTTGGGTCGCGCTTGGCTTTATGATCGTGATGTTAGGCATTTCGGGCGTGATAACACGTATGAATTTCTCCACGATGGCAAAACTATTCTCTTTCTACCGGCCAAGCCTTCAGACCCCCCAAAGAAGACGACTTCTATCTCCACGCCCAAGGGTGTTTCAGACAGTCGTATTCAACTATTGTCCCTTAAAGATTTTGAACGTGAAGGTCAAGACACTGGGCTTATGTTTGCCTTGGTTGCTAAGACATGTTCTCGAACCTCTCCTGATTCTCCCATAGACATCCCACCCGAAGTGTCTCCTTTACTCGAAGAGTTTAATGATATTTTGCCTTTCGACCTACCTAATGAACTCCCTTCTATGCAGGATATTCAACACGCCATTGATCTTGTACCTGGCTCCCAGTTGCCAAATCGACCCCATTATAGAATGAACCCTACTGAGCAAGCTGAACTGAATCGGCAAATTGAATCTCTACTCCATAAAGGCTTTATTCGTCCTAGTCTTAGCCCTAGTGCAATTCCAGTTTTACTCACCCCTAAGAAGGAGGGCTCGTGGCGCATGTGTGTTGATAGTCGTGCCATCAATAAAATCACCATTAAGTACCGCTTCCCTATTCCATGACTTGAGGATATGTTGGATAAATTGGCGGGTTTCTTTGTGGTTCTCCAAGATTGATCTACGTAGTGGCTATCATCAAATACGGATTCGACCCAGAGATGAATGGAAAACGGCGTTTAAGACCCCAGATGGTTTGTATGAATGGTTAGTTATGCCTTTTGGGTTGTCTAATACTCCTAGCACTTTCATACAAGTCATGACTCATGTCTTATGCCCTTTTATTGGGAGTTCCTTGTTGTCTATTTTGATGACATTTTGATTTATAGCCGATCACAGGAAGCTCATTTAGATCACCTTCGTCAGGTCTTCCTTACTCTTCGCTCCGCTTAGTTATTTGCTAACCTCAAAAAGTGTTCTTTCCTCCAGTCCCAAGTCCTTTTCTTAGGGTTCATTATTTCGGCACATGGTGTTTCTGCTAACCCTGCTAAAGTCTCTGTTATTCGGGATTGGCCTATCCCTTCCACATTGACTGAGATACGTAGATTTCATGGGCTTGCATCTTTCTATAGGAGATTCATTAAAGGTTTTAGCTCCCTCACTACTCCCATCATTGAGTGTATGAAAAAGGGGGAATTTCGCTGGACCTCTTCAGCCCAAAAAGCTTTCTTAGCCATCAAGCAGAAGTTGATCGAAGCTCCTGTGTTACGCCACCCAGATTTTGCTAAGGTTTTTAAAGTTGCTTGTGATGCTTCTGGTGTAGGTGTAGGTGGTGTTTTAAGTCAAGCTAGGCAAAGGTATTCTACCTATGACAAGGAGTTCTATGCTATTGTCCAGTCTCTCCGTCATTGGCGATATTACTTATTGCCCAAGGAGTTTGTTCCTTACTCGGATCATCAGGCTCTTCGTTTCCTTAACTCCCAGCGCCATTTGAGTGAGCGACATGTTAAGTGGGTTGAATTTCTTCAGGAGTACACTTTTGTTCTCCATCATCGGGCCGGTGTCGAAAATAAAGTGGATGATGCTCTTAGTCGTATCACCACAGTGCTTCTGTCAATGAGCACAACTGTGGTGGGATTTGAGCGCTTGAAGGACGATTATCCAAATTGTCCTGACTTTGGCACCATCTTTTAGGACCTTTTAGACAATCCTTCTCGCAACCATGTTCCTTCTTGCTTAAAGATGGTTATCTCTTCTAAGGTACCAAGTTATGTATCCCCCGTACTTCACTTCGTGACTTCCTAGTTTGGGAACTACATGCCGGGGGTCTTGCTGGTCATTTTGGTCGGGATAAAAAAATCGCCTTACTAGAGGATCATTTTTATTGGCCGTCCCTCAAGAGAGACGTTACTTGCATTGTCTCTCAGTGTCGTACGTGTCAATTAGGTAAGGCGCAACGTCAAAATACTGGGATGTACACTCCTCTTCCTGTTCCTCATACTCCTTGGCGTGACCTTAATATGGACTTCGTTCTTTGTTTACCTAAAACAGCTCGAGGTCATGATTCCATTTTTGTGGTGGTCGATAGATTTTCTAAGATGGCACACTTCATCCCATGTTCCAAGTCTTCTGATGCGTCTTCCATTGCAAAGTTGTTCTTCAAAGAGGTTGTTCGTCTCCATGGCCTCTCGGTTAGTATTGTGTCAGATCGTGATGTCAAATTTGTTAGTTATTTTTGAAAGACACTATGGAAACTCTTTGGAATGACGCTTAAGTTCTCTTCTACCTTTCACCCCCAAACCAATGGGCAAACTGAAGTTGTAAACCATAGTTTGGGTAATCTACTTCGCTGCTTAGTTGGGGATAAACCAGGGAATTGGGATCTTGTGTTAGCCACCGCTGGAATTTGCTTACAACAATTTTGTTAATAGATCTACTGGTCATAGTCCCTTTGAGATGGTTCAGGGTTTCTCTCCTCGCCAGCCGCTTGATCTAATCCCTTTACCTACTGATTTTCGTCCTGCCGCCTCTGCTCAAGCTTTTGCTGATCATATTCGTGACTTGCATGACGAGATTAAACGTAAAATTTCTTTAAGCAATGATCAGTATAAATTGTTCGCTGATCCCATTGTAGGCATAAAGAATTTAACGTGGGCGACTTTGTTATGGTTCAGCTTGCACCTGAACGTTTCCCTAAACATGCTGCTAAGAAACTTTGTGCTAGGTCACTAAGGCCTTTCCCCATCATTAAAAGGCTTGGAACTAATGCTTATCTACTTGAGTTGCCAACGCACTTAAATATTAGTCCTATTTTCAATATAGCAGATTTATATCCTTATCGAGGCATGTTTGAGCCTCCGGTATTGTCGCCTAACTTTTCTACAGGACAGTCTTCGCGACCGCCTCCTCAAGCTCTTGTTACCACCTTCTCTCTACAGGATGTCATTGATGAGGTACTTGCTGATCAGTTTGTTGCTTCACAGAATGGTGATTTTTGTCGATTTCTAGTGCGTTGGAAAGGTCGCCCACCTAGTGATGCTACTTGGATTGATGAAGCTGAGTTTCGTCACCTGGATGCTACACTTTTAGATGCCTATATGGATTATACCTCGCCGGAGTCGAGTTCTTTTCAACTGGGGAGGAATGATGCCAATTGGAAAGTATATTCTTGGTGTAATCGGAATTGAAATCAATTAAAGATTGGATTTTTATTATTGCTTTTCTTGTTTTGATAGAGTAATAAATTTGTTTCCTTTTAAACAAAAGGAAACTCTATATTTTCCTTTTTATTGCAACTTTACTTTTCTATTGTTATTTGGAACCTATAAATTAAGGTTCTTGGATTGTAATAGACAGTTTTGAGTGTTGAATAAATCTATTATCTTCCCTCATTCTCTTTTCTTCCTACTTTCTTCTTTCTCCCTGTTGTTCTTGTCACCCGAGTCGGCATCAAAATATCCATCAACGAAAGCAGAATCTTTGTTTTTATGCAAATTCAAAATTTCAAGAAGAAAACAATTGTCATCAGAATAAGTTCACTCAAATGTTAACAATACTTTTTCATGGCAAGATATTTATTATGCTTCTTCTACTAAATAGATATTGAAGTTTAGGCCATCCATATATATAAAAATATATTGATAAATACACTACATATATAATGTAAACGTGCACAAAAACACTATAACAAATAGATGAAGAAAGGGTATTATATTTTCAATTTTAGGTTTAAGTGGTTGTCGTAAATATATTAATATTTATAAATGTGTTTTATACCCCTATAGCCCTAGTTATTATGACCGGGTATCCTTTGATGTCCTAATTCTTCCCTTTAAATATGGAATTTTGGTTCTTAATAAAACGCACAAGTTTATTGGCTTCTCTCATTTGTTCTCTCTTTTCTCTCATTTATCCTACAGCATGTTTTGAATTCTAATAATGAGTCAGTGATTGCTTTAATTTAATTAGCCATTGACAGCTTGATTTTATCCCTCTGTAACTGCTAGTAATCAAACAACATTCTAATTCTTAGTTACCATGCATGAGTTACCTTTAAATCTTTGTGTTCAGATTCGTTATTTTCTTCCAAATGAAGACTATTGTATCTATTATAACGAGAAATCAAAAAATAATACAACTTAAAATTAGATTTCTCAGAAATACAACTCAAATTACAACCAAAGGCATCTCAATTTCAACGGTTTTGGAGCTCAAAACATCGAACCCTTCTACAGAAACCAAAAACCACAAAAGACCCAAACCTAAGTGAAATGTCGATTTTGCTTCTATTGTAACGACCCTAGCATTTATAAGTCGTTACCAAAAGTTTAAATTAAACTTTTTTTTGAATGAATAATAATTATCACTAAATAAATTTTTGTTACCACTAATGTAAGATAACACTTAAGGGAAATCCAACAATTTAATTCAAACATTTAAATAAGATAACACTTAAGGGAAATCCAACAATTTAATTCAAACATTTAAATAAAACCACAATTTAAAAATATCCATGTAATAAATAAACTTATACAATAATTCAATTAAAAATAAATGTCATGGCAACCAAATTAAAAGAAATAAAGTTACGTGCTAATTTCTTTAGATTTTCGCCCAGCGAAACGAGGCACAACCACTCAATCGAATCGCCACGCTCAGACACGACCCGTTCTAATCTATGAGGAGTAGGAAAAGGGTGAGTACATAGGAATACTCAGTAGGACATAAAAGTTAATGGTGTAATCCCGAGCAAAAATTTTAAAACATGTATCAGAAAATCATACAATCTCATAACTTTAGAAATCGGTAAGAGCTCATATTATATCATATCATTTGTACCGGAATGGCCATATCATATTATATCATATCATATCTTTAGCTTTCATGAGTACAATAATTCATCAATATGAAAAAAATAATTAAACAAGATAGAATACTTTGCACCTCAATATCCTACCTTAAACCTTTGAAAATCTTAATTTCGAGTTCCAAATCTTTTCTCAAATCAATGCGTTGAATAAGTGGATGTGCAAGTATGCTGGATAGTAATATTAATTGTATGTAATTGGCTGCTTGATTTCTCGCAACCTCCCTCTCATGTATGTATAAAATTTTTTGTGGCATTATTCTCCAAATTGATACCTATATATATCTATACCCTTATGACCTAGTCTACTAGAGTTTGTTAGGATTTAGTAGTTGGAGCCGTACCACTAAGATATTGGATAAGAATTTGGATAAATAAAGTCTCCTATTCAGAGTATGCATGAGATGTCAAATAAATAATAAGATTCTTGTACGTTGATTAAAATAAGACTTCTATTCAAAATGGAAGATAAGTTTGTATTTATTTATAGCACACTACACGTGTGCATACCTCTAATAAATTTATAAACAAACCTAAATAAATTTCTAGTCAATGATAACTTCTACAAACAGCTACATCTTAAATCTCACCTATCCAAATTAACTTTTTCGTGAGCACAATATACATGATTAATTACAAGCTATCCAACGAGCACAATATAAATATATTTATCATTACTCTATCAATATTTAAATATTTGACCCAATTAAAATTGAATTTAATATATTTATCATTTTAGTCCTCCAACTTTCCAAATTTAAGATATAGTATATAAAATAAATAAATTCTAGTATGTGAAAATTTTCAAGAATTTTCTCTATGAACTAGAAGCCATCAAACAAGATCACCCACAGTATTCTCTCTTTTAAGAATCATAGAGACTTTTTTAACTACTATTATAAATATAAAATCACAAGTTTGTTCAAAAGTGTTTAATCATTTTCTTATAGAGATTGTAGTAGTTTGACCCAAATTCTAGTGGATATTGGGGTTTTGGTTGAATGAATCATTTTCGCTTGCTTATCTCTAGATGCCTTCAAATTTTCTCCCAAGATTTAAACTAGCCTAGCGCTCGATCGGTGCTCGAGCAATGATGCTATCGTTTGCCTACCGATAGCTTGTTGCTTGAGCAACAAGGTTATTGGTCCATGCCTGTTTCGCGTTTTGACATGTTTTCTGGACTTCTATTTATCTTTTTATATATATAAGTTACGTCTTATATTATTCTTAAGAGATTGATACAACATCTTAAAAGTTTTAGATCTTAATTGGGTGTATTGGGATCTGGTTATTAACACAATTGTTATTGATTTTAATGAAAATTTTATCCTCCACCTGTGATTTTTTTTTTTCATCTTGGATTTTCACATAAATCTTGGTGTTCTTATTGTGTTTTTGTTCATTTTAATATTTCAATATCTTATGATTAATTCATATCTAGTGGTATCAAGGCAATGTGATTATTTCACATGCCAACGATGAAATATGATATTCCATCATTAGATTGACACACGAAATCTAAGCTATGGCAAGTAAAGATGTGAGCAGTTCTCATGCATATGTATTTGGAGAAAGTGTTGCTTGGCTTTAAAAAGATGTCTTCAACCAGGACACTGGATGAAAAGTAGCATAGGGATCAGAAAACTTAACCTCAAATTCATCTACAACTATCAAATCAAATTCTAAAGGATATTCTAAAGGAGAAAAGTGTCTTTGCACCTTGATTGAAATTGGAGCAGCTTTTTATGACAAAGAGCATGACAAGTAAGTTACACTTGAAGTAGCACTTATACTCTCACCAGATGTCCGAATGTACGCTATTGGATGACCACTTTACTATGTTCAAAGAATTCGTGGTCAATTCGGAGATATTGGATGTTAAATATGATGAGGAGGACTTGTCATTGATTTTTTCATGTTCATTGCCCCCATCATATGTGATTTTTAAGATATTATTTTCTATAGTAGGGAAACTCTCACTATGGATAAGGTTTATGATGTTTCACTATTTAAGGAAAAGATGAGGCATCTTGCACTTGGATCTGGAAGTTAGGCTAAAGGCCTAGTTGTTTGTGGGAGAAATCAAAATAGGAATCTTGGTACAAATATGAGGGTAGATCAAAATCTAGACATATAGAGAAAACATGTCAAATTTGTTAGAAGAAGAGACTCATTAGAACTGATTGCTATGTTTTGAAAAATAGAAACAAGGGTGCTAGTGCTACTAATAAAGGAAAGCAACCCGAAAACACAATAGAGGTTGTGGAATATAGGCAAAGTGAAGGAGAGCTTCTTATAATTTTTAACATGGGTTTCAAACCTTGTGATAATTCTATTCTTGACTTGGCGTGTACTTTTCATATGTATCCTAACATAGACTGATCTATGATTTACAAACTATGAAGAAGTTTTGAGAAATGTAGTGATTATAGGAAATAACATCGTACGTAATGACAGATCACATCTGTATTATTAAAAGCTCGAGGTAAGAATGAGTTTCATTCTAGTGCTTGAAAATAATATTCTGGCTTGCAAACTTATCGGAATTGTTACAGTTAGAATCGAAATTTTCAATAGGGCTATTAGAACACTTTTATATTTACGGTACATTCTAGAATTGAGGCGAAATCTCATATCTTTGAGCACGCTTGACGTAATACAATGGTGATGGTATAGCTTTGAGGATGAGTCGGAGTGCTCTTGTTGTCATGAAAGAACGTAAAAAGCTTTACACAGATGTATATTTTGCAAGATTCCACAGTTATAGGGGATTCAGTAGTTTCTATTTCTTCTTTAACTGATAAGGAAGTTACAAATCTTTGACATATGCGGGTTGGGCATATAAGTGAGAATGGTATGGCATAATTGACTAGGAAGGGACTTTTTGATGGACAGAAGATGAGTAAGATGAAGTTTTGTGAGCATTATGTCCTTGGGAAATCGAAAAAAGTTATATTCACTAAAAGAAGCTACAATACGAAGGAAACATCTGAATATATCCATTCAAAAATTTAGGGACCCATGAGAGTGCCTACTAAAGGAGATGTTTATTACTTGTTAACAGTAATTGATGATTTCTCTAGGAAAGTTTAGGTATTCTTCTTGAAATAGAAGAGTGATTTGTTTGGGATCTTCAATGAGTGGAAAATACTGATAGAAAAGTAGACTGGAAAGTAGGCAAAATGTATACACAAAGATAATAAGTTGGAGTTTTGTTCAAATTGACACAATAGCTTCTGTAGGACTGAAAGCATCTTGAGACACTTGATAGTGTTTGGAACCTCGCAACAAAATGGCATGGCAGAACGAATGAATAGAACTTTGATCAAAATGTTCATTGTATGCTTTCAAATTTTGTATTGACTAAGACTTTTTGGGCTGAAACTACTGCTACAGCCTTTTTCGATTAATTACTTACCCTCAGTTTCCATAGAAAAAAAGATAATAAAAGAGGTATGGTCTGAAATTTTTTTTTTCGTATTCTGATTTAAAGACTTTTGGGCGTCCCGCTTATACTCTTGTAGATAATGAGAAGTCGTAGCATAAGTCTAGAAAAGTGCAATTTTCTTGGGCATAAATCAGGTGTGTGTAGATATAAGTTTTGGTATCCATAGATAGGAAATATGGTGATTAGTAGAGATGTAGTGTTTGATGAACTTGCTATGATTCATGGTCCGACAATTGGGGATTCTAGTAAAATTGAGGAATAAAATCATTCAACTCAACTGAAGTTGAAAATGGGTTTAGGAGAACAATAAGACGCTTTAGAATAGTCTACTTCAGATTAGTCTAGTTCGAAAATGATATACAGTAATACTTTGCCTACACGTTCACCAGACCACAATATTAAATTGATTAGGATAGACTTTGCAAATATAATAAACCTCCATGGAAGTATGGAGAGGTAGACTTGGTAGCTTATGTATTGAGTGTGGCTAAAAATTTTTGATTCCACTGAGAAACATGCTACATATTCAAAGGCAATCAGGTGTAGTGATTCTAGCAGATGTTGACTACCATATAGGATGATATGGAGTCATTAAATAAATATAGTACTTGAAACTTGATGAAATTACCTTAAGATAAAAATGTTATTCGTTACAAGTAGGTATTCAAAAAGAATGAGAGGACATCAAGGTTTGAAAATGCAAGGTATAAGGCCAAATTGGCAGCAAAATGCTACAATTAGATTCCAGGTGTTGACATCATAGACATATTCTCATCAGTTGTAAAGTATAGTTCAATTCGAGCTTTACTTAGGGTTGTGGCTAAGAATGATTTAGAACTTGAATAGATGCATATCAAAACAACATTATTGTATAAAGAACTTGGAGAGAGCATTTACATGCAACAACTAGAGGTTTTTGTAGTTTCTGAAAAGTAAGACAATATGTGCTTGTTGAATAATTCTTTGTATGGACTAAAGCAGCCATCGAGACAGTGGTATAAAAGGTTCGATTCGTTCATGACCACTCATAATTTCAGTAAAAGTTGTTATGATAGTTATGTGTATGTCAGAAAGAGGATTGGTGATAGTTTATAAATTAGTTGTTATATGTTGATGATATGTTCATAGAAGTAAGAATAAAGTAGAGGTCAGAAAAGTAAAAGCTTAACTTCGTAAGGAATTTGAGATAAAAGACTTGGGTGCAGCAAGAAAGATTATTGGTATGTAGATCTTAAGGGATAGGAACGCTGATGGGTTGTATTTGAGTTAGAGAGGTATATTGAGAAGGTGATTCACAGGTTCAATTTACTGAATGCAAAAGCTGGTAGTACTCCTTAGTTGCCCACTTTAAATTATCATCTAGCTTGTCTCCTTAGTTATATGAAGACATTAATCATATGTCTTGGGTTCCTTATTCCAATTCAATTGGTTTGCTTATGTATGCTATGATTTGTACAAGATCAGATTTGACACATATAGTTAGTGCAGTTAGTAGGTACATGGCAAATCCTAGTAAGGAACATTGGAAAGTAGTACAGTATATTTTCAGACACTTGAGGGACTCTAGGTATTCCATCCCTATACTTTCCATTTTATCCACTGCTTGTTGGGAGTTTACTTAATCATGCACAACGTGCAATAAAATAATTTTCAATTCCCATCACGGATCTGCTTTGTGTTTAGATAGAAGTTGTGATAGAATGTTATATCTTTGATATATTCTGCAAACTCTTTTACTTTTCTTGAACTCGAACAATCACGATCTGCTATCCACACTGTTTAATTGTTCAGCCTCCAATTGAGATCACATGGTGAACAAGATTGTGAGAACTAAGGTTTTTTTTTTTTTTTTTGGTTCTAGCAAGAATAATTATTTTCTCTACTGATTTTTCAAAACCCTAGCAAGCTATTAATATAAATCTAAGTAGATTTGGCCTATCTCTTTAGTTATTTTTGTTCGATATTTAATTAATCTAATTAATTAATTTGGGTCTATTAACAAGCAACTCAATTAATTAATTATCCAACACTTGTCAATTAATTAGTTGGTAAATCTCATTCTTCTAGTTCTCTTTTTGTATGAGACCAATTGTTCTCCAAATCACGATACCTAATAATGTGAATTATTATTTTGATCTAATTAAAATCGATAAATTAAAATACTCCTTTTTAATTTATCATCATTTGTTGTTCTAGATTGACATCTAGCAATGTATCAGGGTAATATATATGACAAAAATGTCACGTGGTATAACAAAACTGAACTTGTGTGTTTACCTCAAAATTATAATGCCTTTGTCGATATGATCCAATCAATAACGAGATATGGATATGTGTCAATTTCAATTATCAATCACATCTTTCATTCAACTATTAAGTCAATGTACTTACGAGTACACCTTGGCTAACGATTTCATTATCAACTTAACTGAATAAAATGTAGATCATAATCTTTTACTAACTAAGAGGGAAGAATTCTTTATTGATCATTCACAACTTTCATATAATTCTTAACATACTCGAATGATGCCATATTAGTAGCCTTCAATGACCTCAAGTTGAAGGATCAATTCCATTATTGAACGTTAGAGATTAACCACTAACACTCAGATAGTGATCCATGTTGAATCTCTCCTACAGTTCTATAATAAAACATTCGCGTGTTCATTTATGTGTCACCACACTTTAGATTGTGAGATCAACTACTTATTTTACAAAAAAGATATGTCGCACTTGATGGTCTATTCGTAATAACGATATCCGTATCTCATTATTGCTTACGATCATAAATAATTTAAGGTTCATTCTTAAATAATTTGTATCTCACAATCGCAACTCTATGTAATTAACAAATTATCAAATTTTGAATTTTTAATTAAATAATAGATTTGCCATAAAATTATATCAATTATATAATAAAAGTATTTATATCTAATGTTGATTGGACCTATGGTATAATATTTACAAACTCCTACATGCACTATATTCAATCACTTATGTATCTAATATCAAAAGAGTCTACATGATTATTATGATTATATCGAGACATCTCTTTGTCAAATGGATCTGCAGTACCATCATTTGTGGATTTTTCTTTTTTTATGTCAAAATTTGATTTTCTAGATAAAGTAAAAGTTAAAACAATTATAGTAATTAGTAGGAGTCAAGTATCAATCCTCATGGGTTCAACACTCTACTTTCAATATTGTATTACAAAACTTGACACTGTCCACTTGTGGTATAAATCATGTTGTAGAAAATGCGTGACAATGCACGTGTAGCTTTAGTAATTACATATTTAATTTTTTTTTTATTTTTATGTTTTGGTCATTTTAATCGTATAATCTAGAAATAAATTTTTAATATTGATTAAATAAAAAATTTTCTATGTACTAGTCATTGGCACGTGCAATGTATGTGTCATTTAGTATTGACATATTTAATGGCATTTTGATGGTTATTTTTTGATTGTTTTAATGTTATAATCTAGAAATAAGTTTTTATTATTAGTTGTGGTAAACATTTTTCGTATATACAAGATATAAGAACCATTAGTGTAAGAAACTTATTTTGAGGTAGTAATAAGCATTAATCAATATGTAGCGTCTAAAATAGTTCAAAAATTATTATTGTTATTATTATAAGCTTCGAATTTATTGCAAGGTGACCATGGGCTACATCAAACATCATTGAGTCGAATTGAGATAAACTAGAAGGGAAATGAGATAGTATGGAGAAATGTAGGAACAAAAAAATTATTGGGAAATGGAGATTACAAATACAACAAGCTCTACCTTTTGTTATTGGTTATGCGTGTGGAATCTACCTTTTGTTACTCTTCTTGTATTATATATGTGAGTATATATTTCTCTTGGGAGATTATCCAACATAATTTGTACTCCTTACATGTCTTAATATTAGTGAATTGTCTTCCTCTATCGATGATTTTTTCTCTAGTTGGTTTCCATGTAAATCTTGTATTTTTCCTTTTTATTACTTTTTTAAGTTCTTACAGTGCCTTTCGACCTCCATCATTTAATGCCTAAGAAGATTTCGCCGATGTCTCTCAACTGAATCAAAATGCGGCTGTCAGCAGTGGTCAACAAATGGTGGAGAGTGCTACCGATGGTGGAGGAAATGCTCCTGCAGCTGTTGAGGGTAGAGATAGTTCAACTGCCATTCAATATGAAGTTACGGACTTGAACTTTTCACTTCTCCCAAAACGTGAATGAGAAGTTTAAAATGTTATGTTGTTATTTATTTATTTATTTATTTATTTTTGTTTATTATGCCCCCAAAAACTCTTCTGTTGTATTAGGCAACCTATGGGGTTGCTATTTGATCAATGAATTATGAGTAATTATTCTTTTAGTCATCAATTACTCTATCATTTCACTGTTACCTAAAACAATTTATATATATACATGTACACTGGTCATTGGCACGTGCGATGGACGTGGAGTTTTAGTGGTGACGTATTCAAAAGTATTTTGATTGTGTGTGTGTGTGTGTGTGTGTGGTTTTTAATCATTTTAATCCTATAACATCAAAATAAGTTTTTAATATTGATTGTGATAAACCTTTTTTCTATGTAACAGTCATTGGCACGTGCAATGCACATGGCACCTAGTAATGACGTATTTAATAGTACTTTTGATTGTTATTTTTTATCATTTTAATTGTATAATCTAGAAATAAGTTTTTAACATTTGTTGTGGTAAATATTTTTTTTTTATGTATATGATAATGTTATCCGTAGATGGTACATTAGTGTAAGAAACTTATTTTGAGGATGTATTAAGCATTAAGCAATATCTAAAATTGTTTTAAAATTATTATTATTATTGTCATTTTAAGCTCAGAATCTCTTGCAAAGTCAACATGGGCTACATTAAACATTATTGAGTTGAATTAAGATAAAACTACAAGGGTACGTGAGAAAGTTCAAAAAAATGAAAGAAATAAAAAATTATAGGGAAATAGAAATTAGAGAGAAAACATGCTCTACCTTTTGTTATTGGTTATGCCCATTATATAAGGTCTCTACCTTTTGTCAGACTTTTCTTTTATTATGTATTAGACTAATTATATCTCTTGCAAGATCATCCAACATAATTTGTACTCCTTACATATTTTAATATTAGTGAATTCTCCTCCTCCACCAGTGATCTTTCTCTAGTGGGGTGCTATGTAAATCTTTTATTTTTATTTTTATTCTTGTTTAGGTTTTAACTGAGCCTCTCCAGCTCGATCATTCATTGTCTAGGAAGACCATACTGACATCTCTAATCTGAATCAAAATGCGACTGTTGGCAGTGGGCAACAAATGGTGGAGTGTGCTGCTGATTGTGGAGAAAATCTCTCCTGTTGTATTATGCAGCCTACGGATTGCATTTTGATCAATGAATTATGAGTAAGGATTTTATTAGTTATCAATTATTCTATCTTTTCAATATAACATAACACAAATTATATATTACTGTGCTGCTGATTGTGGAGAAAATCTCTCCTGTTGTATTATGCAGCCTACGGATTGCATTTTGATCAATGAATTATGAGTAAGGATTTTATTAGTTATAAATTATTCTATCTTTTCAATATAACATAACACAAATTACATATTACACACACAACACACAAAAAAAAGTCACTGGCACGTGTGATGCACATGACGTTTTAATAATGACGAATTTAGCAGTATTTTGATTGTTATTTTTTTATCATTTTAATCTTATAATCTAGAAATAAGTTTTTATTATTGATTGTGCTAAACATTTTCTCTATGTACTAGCCGTTGGCATGTGCGATGTACATGGCATTTACTAATGACGTATTTGTTAGCATTTTGATTGTTATGTTTTATCATTTTAATCGTATAATCTAGATATAAGTTTTTAATACTGATTCTGGTAAAAATAATAAATAAAAAAATCTATGCATAAGAAAAATGATATGTATAGATGAAACGTTAGTGAAAGAAACTTATTTTGTAGATGTATTAGGCATTAAGAAATATGTGATATCTAAAATAGTTTAAAAATCATTATTATGATGATGATGATTTTAAGCCCATAATTTATTGCAAGGTGACCATGGTCTACATTAAACATTAGTCGAATAACGATAAACTACAAGGGAAAATGAGATAGTTTGGAGATATGCAGGAACACAAAAATTATAGGGAAATAGAAATTACCAAGAAACATGATTTACCTTTTGTAATTGGTTATGCCTATTATCTTGGGACACTATCATTTTTTAGATTCTTCTTTTATTATATGTATAGGAGTAATTATATCTCTTGCGGGATCATCCAACATAATTTGTATATAGGAGTAATTATATCACTTGCGGGATCATCCAACATAATTTGTACTTCTTATATATTTTAATATTAGTGAATTCTCCTTCTCTACCCGTAATTTTTCTCTAGTTGGGTTTCCATGTAAATTTTACAATTTTTTTTGTTTTGTTTAGGTTTTAATAGTGCCTCCCCACCTCCATCATTTATGGCTGAGGAAGACTTTGACGACGTCTCTAATATATATCAAAATACTGCTGTTGGCAGTGGTCAATATACAGCAGTTTTCCAGCCACTTACACACCTCCTATATTTAGTAAAACAAATGGGACCCAATCGTCCCCCCGGAGGAATATGTGCATCTAAAATATCAACTTTACCTTGGCATGCTTCCATCAGCGCTGAAAAGACAGCATTGAATGAGAAGAGAACTAAGGCATGCTATTCGAGTCTGTCTTGGGATATAGAGCTTTGAGTCTGCATATCTCGCTGCCCTTGAATCGCTTCTTATCTGCGAACATGCGACATATGTGAAATTCCTGTCACTGCAGACCTAGGCAAGTACCTGGCAGTACCCCTCATACATAAGAGGGCTTGTGAATTATACAACCATCGAACCTTCTTTATCATGATTCGACCCATACCTAAGACCCTGCTGTCCCTGTGAAGAAACGGAAGACCCAACCTCAGCGAAGAATGCGTAACCATGAGTACCGAAGTCAAGAAGCAAAGGAGGCGCGTTTGTTCGAGTGGAGAGAAAAAAAAAGAATGGAGGAAAGATTGACTATTTGAGTCATACATAATTCCTTAGCGGCTAGAGTTTATTAATAATGGTGGAAGAAAACTCTTTTGTTGTATTAGGCAGCCTACGATTGCTACTTTATCAATGAATAATGAGTAAGGATTAGTCATCAATAGTTCTATCTTTTCACTGTAACCTAAAAAAAATTACACTCACACACACGCACACACTAGCCATTGGCACATATGATGCACATGACACTTTAGTAATGACAAATTTAATAGTATTTTGATTGTTATTTTTTATCATTTTAATTGTATAATCTGGAAATAAGTTTTTAATGTTGATTGTGTTGAACATTTTTTATTCTATGTACTATTATTGGCACCTACGATGCATATGGTATTACTAAATGACATTATCCAATGCGAAAACTATTTGGCCCATTGGAAGCATCTTAATTTAATTAGTGCTGATCATGACCCTTTTCCACTTATTTAGATAGCTTATAAATGGGAACCTATTTAACGATACGCTTACCCTACTTACCCTTCTATTGGGCTTGACCCATTACTCTACCCTAACGTTACCTATTTATTTTGGCCATCTCTCTTTTGGTCCACAATGTATGCGTCTTTGCTTCTTTAACTTTTGTTAGGTCTGAAAAGTATAATTGGCAATTCTATAAGACAAAATGGACTTAATTGTAAAATTGTAAAGGTCAAGGACTCAATTGAACATTGTTGTAAAATTCAAGGACTTGCGTTGCAATTTTGTATAGTTGGTTAGGCTAGGGTTTGCACTTGGAACAAGGTAGAAGACGTGCCAAAATTTTGCTAGCTGCTCGCTTGACATCACTCGAGCATAAAAAACAAAAAGGTTGTCACTCGCTTTTCACCCCTATCTCACTTTTTGCTCGATGTCACTCGAGCAATAGCATTATTCGAAAACCCTAATTCACATTTTTCGAGATTTTTACATGGCCCAAGACACATATTGACCCCAAGTATAAAAAGAAAAGTCTAAGATGTAAGATAGAGATTGCCACTTTGTATCTTCATAGGAAAAACATCTTCACATCACTCTTGAGAGATCCAAGGCGAAATCAATTGGAGAATCCATAATTCTTGTGATCCTGGCAATCAATAGTTGGGGAAAACATCATCTTTCTTGAAGGCAAAACACCGTGCTTCCTTATATCAGTTGAAGAAAGGACTCTCTCATTGGGGGATTGAGAGAGGTGGACGACAAGCGAAGTGAATTGGACAAGAACAGAAGATTCTTGAAATTTCACTTGGTGGTACAATCAGCTAAAGACTAGGAGGCTGTAGAGGACAGTAGATTGGGCTGCAGGAGATAGATCGAGAAGTCTAGTAAGAGGCTAGAAGCATCTACAATAGTAGATCATGAGACTGGAACGGCGAGTCAGATTGGGTACGAAATTTGGTAAATTGTACTTGCTGGATTGGTATAGTGGATATCACTAGCTTGATCACAGAGTTTCATCCACGTTGTGATTTTTCCATCATCATATTATGAGTTATTGTGTTTATTGTTTACTTTACGCTATGCAAACCGACAGTTCAACCTTAGAAATTAATTGGATTGTATGTTTAACCATATAGACATTAATTAAAGTGACTTGTTGTTTTGATTAATTAATTTCGTACGTAAGGTTAAACAAGTCGTTAACTTCTAATGTAAACTTGGAAACGCATAAATTTGAATTTGAAGTAGTAAAGCGTTCCTAGGGAATTTTCAAGTGGTATCAAAGCCTAAAATCATATCCTGACCCTACATAGTCTAGATGAGCACCTCGTTGAACGTGCCGCCCCACTTTGATGGTAATAACTATGCGTATTGGAAGGTTAAAATGAGGGCGTTTTTGAAATCCATGGATGAGCGTATCTGGCAGAGCGTAGTTAATGGTTGGTCTACCCCTAGTACCACAGTAGATGGTGTAGTCACTCCTACCCCGTAGAAACCCGGTCTAGAGCATAATTGGATAGCTGTAACTTTAATAGCAAGGCCATACATGCATTGTTTATGGCTATGTCCCTTGAGGAAATCAGGATGAGAGATGATGAAACATTTGATGTCTTTTATGCGAACTTAAATGACATAGTAAATTCCTCCTTCAACCTAGGTGAGAAAATTCCCAAGCCCAAGATAATTAGAAAAATTCTTAGATCCTTACCCGAGTGTTTCAAGCAGAAAGTCACAGCTATTGAGGAAAGTAAGGATATAGACACTATCAAGGTGGATAAGTTAGTTGGATCCCTCCAGACCTATGAGTTGACCTTAGACAATTCTACAAAGAAAAAATCCATAGCCTTGAAATTCGCTAGGAATAACCAGATGGAATCTTCTGATGATTTACCCAAGGATGAGGAGATGGTCTGCCTAGATAAGAAATTTCGAAAAATGTTTAGAAATAAGAAGAAGCCTCAAGAGAGACAAAAAGGTGGCCCAAGTGAATCTAGGAGAAATCTAAATCTGTGAGATGTCATAACTATTGGGGTTTCGATCACATGAGAAGTGAGTGCCCGAGTGCTAGGAGAGTTAAAGAGAAGGCGATGAATAATACTCTCACTGATGACAAGTCTAGCTCAGATAATCAGAGTGAGAAATCCACACGTAATGAGAGTAGAAAATATATAACCTTCGTTGCTAGGGTTAAGAGTGGATCCAAAGAGGAGAGTGAAAGGGATGAGGACCTAGATAGTACTGAAGAATCTGGTGATGAGAATGGAAGTCAAGATCTAGAAGAAGCTTATGAGAAGAGATATGAAGACAGCCTCAATATCTAGGTGCTGGGCAAGAAAGTAAAGGAAGTTAGGTTAGAGAAGGAACAGTTAGAAGTCCAGATTAGTGATCTCGCCAGTAAGAATGAGATGTCTTCTAGGAGAGTAAGTGAGCTAACCATTGAGAATGAGACCTTAGCTATTCAAGTTAAGCACCTTGAGAGTGAGCTAGAATTGTCTAGGTCTCAGATACTTACCATTTCTAGCAGTTTTGAAAAGCTAGAAAATATTCTAGGAATAGACAAGCCGGTTGGTGATAATGGAGGTCTAGGTATTAATAGTAATGCTGCTAGTACTTCACAAACCACTATTGTTTGTGCTACTGACCAGCCTAACATTGTGACTAACCCTATATCTAATGTTGTGGGATCTTCAGGATGTAGGTCTACTAGACGTCGTAGGACCCATCGACCTAGGAATAGAAATGAACGTCCACATATCACAGGTCCTAGGTTTATCCCGACATGCTTTCAGTATGGAGAATTAGGTCACATCTGCCCTACATGTCATCACTATCTGAACAATAGGAAAGCTTGAATTTGAAAAATGACAAAAATCAGGTGTATGTTGGTCAGATTGGATTCCTTACTGATCAAGTGGATCGTTTGACCCAATTGGTTACACATCTATCTGAAAACAGTCACCGTTCTAAATAGATTTGGGTGAAGAAGAGCGATTTGTCAAATTTGGTAGTAGATCGCACTACTCTTAAGGAAAGAGTACTTGTATACCTACTTGATTAGGTATTTTTTATGTATGCCTAGTTCTCGTTTGACATATGATTGTTGCATGCATCACGTGTATTGTGTTTATTTTTTGTTTTATTTCATGCATGTGCATTCTCACTTATTTGTTTAGGCACATGCATATTTAGTTTTGTCTTTGTGTGTTTGACTTTATTTTATTTGGTCCGTGGAGCATTCATTTTAGAAAAATGAAAAACAAAAAAACTTTGGAAAATTGAAAAAGACAAAAAATAGTTGGTTGTGGAAATTATTACAGCATGACACATGACTTTTGAACTTCCACGTTGTGATCATGTAGGAGCTAAGATTGATAAACTGTAGAATAATTTCCATTTCTTGGTTAGGTCTATTTGGATTAATTTGTATAAGTGTCTTCATGTCCATCTGCACTGCACACACTATGAACTTGTGAGTAGGACTCTACCACGTGTGTGAGATTTGGAATGACTATCATGTGTTGATGGGTTGACTTCGAACATGAATTGACCATTTTTTGTAGACGTTAACCCAAAATTTTTTCCCCATTATATAAAAGCTCATATTTTAATGTTCTTCTTTGGGGCTTATTTGACTCAAGCAATTTAGCCTGCGAGGTCTCCTAAAATCTGGTGCCTAAATTGACTTAAGTTAATCAATCTAAAGATCGCTACAGTGATCATCTTAGTCGCCTAATGTAGAAGAACCTGCATTTAAGATGAAAATTAATAAGCTAGAAAAATGAGAAAAATATGAAAAATATGAAGAGTTGGAATAATATGAAAATCTGAAAAATATAAAAGCTCATACTAAGGGGGAGATAAGTAAAAATAATAAGTATAGGTTCTACTGTACATTACATGATTTGACTTTCATTAGTAGGAGAATATACTTATCGGCAATGATTGGATTGTCCTTTCTCATAAAATTAAGGTTTGGAGTCCTGCTTGCATTGGATTAGTGACACTTTATACACATGAGTCACTTGTACTCTAACTCCATTATGCTCTGAACTGAGTATATGGGGGGTCTATGACTTATTGATTTGACCTTTGCATGCTATCAACTGTATTTTTGAGTTATTGTGTGTTATTTGCTCAGCTTGTTCTTGATATGATTCTCTTCAACATTTGTGACAAAAAGGGAAAGAGAAAAGTATAACTAAGGGGGAGAAAACATGTAAAAGAGCATACACATAGGAGGAGAGCTACTGCATTTGCATATGCACATGATTTCACTGATTGATATTACTTGCATTTTGCATTGCTATGTCTAGGGGTCGTTGAGGAGAGACATAGATGCATTGTATTTACTGCATAACATTTAAGAGATTTTGCAGTAAGGGGGAGCATTGCATTACATTCCATATTACATCCATCTGTTTGAGTTTTGATGTTTAGTGATGTTGGTGTTTCGGTTGGTGTTTTGATTGGCATCAATATCACGTCTCAAACTAGCATGTTGATCTATGTTTAAGTATTTTAATATTTATATTTCCTGTATCACGTACTTTTACACTGGATATATGAGTTTGTGGATTTCGGGAAACAGGTACACGAAGGAATGCAAGACTCATTTATTGGGATTACTGGTAGTATAGTGTGTCAAGTCCTGACTTATTTTTTATATAGTCTTGACTTCATTTATGGTTTTGTTAAGATGCCAAAGGGAGAGTTTGTTAGGTTTGAAAAGTGTAATTAGCAGTTCTGTAAGACAAACGGACTTAATTGTAAAATTGTAAAGGTCAGGGACTCAATTGAACATTGTTGTAAAGGTCAAGGACTTGTGTTACAATTTTGTATAGTTGGTTAGGCTAGGGTTTGCACTGGAAACAAGGTAGAAGACGTGCCGAAATTTCGCTAGCTGCTCGCTTACCATCGCTCGAGCGTAAAAGATAGAAAGGCTGTCGCTCGCTTTTCGCCCCTGTCTTGTTAGAGTGAAACAGCGTCGCTCGTTTTCCGCTCGACGTTGCTCGAGCTATAGTGTGTTCAGAAAATCCTATTTAGTGATTTTCGAGATTTTTACACGGCCCAAGACACATATTGACCCCAAGAATAAGAAGAAATGTCTGGGACGTGAGATGGAGATTGCCACTTTGTGTCTTCATAGCAAAAACATCTTCACATCACTCTTGAGAGATCCAAGGTGAAATGAATTGGAGAATCGATAATTCTTGTGATCCTGGCAATCAATAGTTGGGGAAAACATCATCCTTCTTGAAGACAAAAGACCGTGTTTCCTCATATCAGTTGAGGAAGGGACTCTCTCATTGGGGATTGAGAGAGGTGGACGACAAGCTTAGTGAATTGGACAAGAACAAGCGGTTTTTGGAATTTCACTTGGTGATAGAATCAGTTAAAGACCAGAAGGCTGTACTGGATAGCAGATTGGGCTGCAGGTGTTAGATCGGGGAGTCTAGCAGAAGGCTAGAATCTACAGCAGTAGATCGTGAGAATGGAACAACGGGTCTGATTGGGTACGAAGTTTGGTAAATTGTACTTGCTGAATTGGTATAATGGATATCACTGGCTTGGTCCAGGAGTTTTACCCACGTTGGGGTTTCTTCGTCATCATATTGTGAGTTGTTGTGTTTATTGTTTACTTTACATTACACAAATCGGCAGTTCAACCTTAGGAACTAATTGGATTTTATGTTTAACCATCTAGACATTAATTTTAAAGTGACTTGTTACTTTTATTAATTAATTCCGCACGTAAGGTCAAACAAATCATTAACTTGGAATGTAAACTTGATAACGCATAAATTGAAATTTGAAGTAGTAGAGCGTTCCTATGGAATTTTCACCTTTGATAGAAAACGCTTTGTGTTTCTACCTTCTACATTTCTTCACTTTACTGCCTTTGTGGCCAATATCATACTGTGATTATAACTTCATTTATGCGTCCTCTATGCGTGAACTAGAAGCAACCACAAGTGTAAAGTGGTTGAGGGATTTTTGGTCGTTTTTCATTGTGATATTGATCTATTGGAGAAACTGAGCTTCGGAAAAGCTTTGGGGATCTTCTCTTCCGCATAACAACTATTATTATAATTATTTAAGCTCAAAATATATTGCTAGGTGGTCATGGGCTACATTAAACATTATTGAGTTGAATTAAGATAAATTACAAGGGAAAATAAGAAAGTGTAGAGAAATGCACCAACGTAAAAATTATATGGAAATAGAGAATACAAATAAAACAAGCTCTACATTTTGTTATTGGCTATGCCTAATATATTAGGACTCTTCCTTTTCTTAGACTCTTCTTGTATTATAAATAGGAGTAATTATATCTCTTTAGAGATCATCCAACATTTTTTGTACTCCGCACATATTTTAATATTAGTGAATTACCCTCCTCTACCATTAATGCACGTAGAGTTATAGTAATGATGTATTTAGTCATATTTTGATTGTTATTTATTTGGTCATTTTAATCGTATAATCTCGATATAAATTTATAATATTGATTGTTTAAACATTTTTTCTATGTACTAGTTATTGTCACGTGCAATGCATGTGGCATTTAGAGATGACATATATTATAGTATTTTGATTCTTATTTTTGTATTATTTTAATCTTATAATCTAAAAAAACCTTTTAATATCGATTGTCATATCATTTGATCTATGTATAAGGAAAATGTTGTGTGTGGATGAACCATTAGTGTAAGAAACATATTTTGAGGTCATTTAAGCATTAAGCATTATGTAATGTCTGAAATAGTTTAAAAATTATTATTGTTGTTGTTGTTGTTGTTGTTATTATAAGCTCAGTATTTACTGCAAGGTGGTCATGGGCTACATTTAAAATTATTGAGTCGAATCAAGATAAATTACAAGGGAAAATGAGAAAGTTTGATGAAATGCCACAACATAAAAATTATAGGGAAATGGAAATTACAAAGAAAACAAGATCTACCTTCTGTTATTGGTTATGTCTAACATATTAGGACTCTTCATTTTGTTACTCTTCTTGTATTGTTTATAGGAGTAATTATATCTCCTCGGAGATCATCCAACACATTTTGTACTCCTTACATATTTTAATATTGGTTAATTCTCCCCCTTTCTACGTGATTTTTCTCTAGTTGGGTTTCCATGTAAATCTTTTATTTTTAATTTTTTTTAATTTTTGTTTAAGTTTTAACGGTTCCTTTCCATCTCTATCATTTAGGGCTGTGGAAGACTTCACCGAATTCCCTAATCTGAATCAAAATGCTGTGGCAATGGACAACAAATGATGGAGGGTGCTGCGGATGGTGGAGAAAAACGCTCCTGTGGCAGCAAAGGATGGAGATGGTTCAATTGCCATTCAATATAAAGTTACAAACTTGAACATTACACCTCTCCCAGACCCTGACGAGGAATTGAGAAATTTAGAATGTTATGTTATTATTGATTTTTTTTTCGCACCAAAAATTCTTTCGTTGTATTAGGTGGCCTACAAGTTGCAATTTGATCAATGAGTTATGTTTAAGGATTTTATCAGTCATCAATTGTTCCGTCTTTTCACCTTAACATAAAAAGTACACACTAGTCACTGGCACGTGCGATGGACGTGGAGTTTTAGTGATTACGTACTTAGTCATGTTTTGAATGTTATATTTTGGTCATTTTAGTCATACAATCTAGAAATATTTTTTTCTATGTACTAGTCATTGACACGTGCAATGCATGTGACGCTTAGAGATGACATATATAATAGTATTTTGATTATTATTTTTGCTTCATTTTAATCGTATAATCTAGAAAAAAAGTAATATTGATTGTCCTAATAATTTTTTCTGTGTACAAGAAAAATGTTATGCATAGATGAAACAATAGTGTAAGAAACTTAATTTGACGTTGTATTAGGAATTAAGCAATATGTATTGTCTTAAATAGTTTAAGAATTATCATCATCATCATCATCATCATGATTATTATCATAATTATTGTTGTTGTTATTTTGAGCTCAGAATTTGTTGCATGGTAGTCATTAGCTACATTAAACTTTATTGAGTCTAATTAAGATAAACTACAAGGGAACATGAGAAAGTTCGGAGAAATGCAAGAACATAAAAATTATAGGGAAATAGAGATTACAAATAAAACAAGCTCTACCTTTTGTTATTTGTTATGCCCAATTTATTAGGATTCTACCTTTTGTTAGGCTCTTCTTGTATTATATATAGGAATAATTATATCTCTTCGAAGATCATCCAACAAATTTTGTACTCCTTAAATACCTTAATGTTAATGAATTATCCCCTCTACCTCTGAGATTTCTCTAGTTGGGTTTCCACATAGGTCTTGTATTTTTGGTTTTTCTATTTTTGTTTAACTTTTAACAGTTCCATCTTCATCGGTTAGGGCCAAGGAAGACTTCACCGACTTTCCTAATCTCAATCAAAATGTTGCGGCAATGGTCAACAAATGGTGGAAGGTGCTGCTGAAGGTGGATGAAATGATCCTGCAACTGTTAAGGGTAGAGATGGTTTAAACGCCATTCAATATAAAGTTATAGACTTGAATGTTTCACCTCTCCCAGACCTTGACAAGGAATGAGAAGTTTAGAGTGTTAGGTTGTTATTTTTATTTTCTTACCTTTTTTTTTTTTAATATCAATTTTGCACCAAGACCTATTCTATTATATTAGGTGGCGTGCATGTTGCTAATTGATCCTAGTTGTTTGTAAGGATTTTATTAGTCATCAATTGTTCTGTCTTTTCACTGTAACATAATATATACATACTAGTCACTTGCATGTGCGTTGCACATGGAGTTTTAGTAATGATGTATTTAGTCGTATTTTGAATGTTATTATTATTATTATTATTATTATTTTTTTTTTGCATTTTAATCGTATAATCTAAAAATAAAATTTTAATATTGATTGTTTTAACATTTTTTCAATGTACTAGTCATTGGCACATGCAATAAATGTGACGTTTAGTGACAACGTATATAATAGTATTTTGATTGTTACTTTTTATAATTTTAATCGTATAATCTAGGAATAAGTTCTTAATATTGATTGTGGTAAACATTTTTTTTTTATGTATAAGAAAAATGTTACGATGAAACATTAGCGTAAGAAATTTGTTTTGAGGTCATATTTGGCATTAAGCAATATGTAATGCCTAAAATAGGTTAATAATAATAATAATAATAATAATAATAATAATAATAATAATAATAATAATAATAATAATAATAATAATTATTATTATTATTATTATTATTATTATTATTATTATTATTATTATTATTATTATTATTATTATTATTAACCTATTTTAGGCATTACATATTGCTTAATGCCAAATCTGACCTCAAAACAAATTTCTTACGCTAATGTTTCATCGTAACATTTTTCTTATACATAAAAAAAAAAATGTTTACCACAATCAATATTACGAACTTATTCCTAGATTACGATTAAAATTATAAAAAGTAACAATCAAAATACTATTATATACGTTGTCACTAAACGTCACATTTATTGCATGTGCCAATGACTAGTACATTGAAAAAATGTTAAAACAATCAATATTAAAAATTTATTTTTAGATTATACGATTAAAATGCAAAAAAAATAATAATAATAACATTCAAAATACGACTAAATACATCATTACTAAAACTCCATGTGCAACGCACGTGCAAGTGACTAGTATGTATATATTATGTTACAGTGAAAAGACAGAACAATTGATGACTAATAAAATCCTTACAAACAACTAGGATCAATTAGCAACATGCACGCCACCTAATATAATAGAATAGGTCATGGTGCAAAATTGATATAAAAAAAAAAGGTAAGAAAATAAAAATAACAACCTAACACTCTAAACTTCTCATTCCTTGTCAAGGTCTGGGAGAGGTGAAACATTCAAGTCTATAACTTTATATTGAATGGCGTTTAAACCATCTCCACCCTTAACAGTTGCAGGATCATTTCATCCACCTTCAGTAGCACCTTCCACCATTTGTTGACCATTGCCGCAACATTTTGATTGAGATTAGGAAAGTCGATGAAGTCTTCCTTGGCACTAACCGATGAAGATGGAACTGTTAAAAGTTAAACAAAAATAGAAAAACCAAAAATACAAGACCTATGTGGAAACCCAACTAGAGAAATTTCAGAGGTAGAGGGGATAATTCATTAACATTAAGGTATTTAAGGAGTACAAAATTTGTTGGATGATCTTCGAAGAGATATAATTATTCCTATATATAGTACAAGAAGAGCCTAACAAAAGGTAGAATCCTAATATATTGGGCATAACAAATAACAAAAGGTAGAGCTTGTTTTATTTGTAATCTCTATTTCCCTATAATTTTTATGTTCTTGCATTTCGCCGAACTATTATTATTATTATTATTATTATTATTATTATTATAAGATCAAAATTTATTGCAAGGTGACCATGGGCTACATTAACCATTATTGAACCAAATGAAGATAAACTATAAGTAAAAATGAGATAGTTTGGATAAAAGTAGGAACAGAAAAATTATCGAGAAATAGAGATTACAAATAAAACAAGCCCTACCTTTTGTTATTGGTTATGCCTATTACATAAGGACTCTACCTTTTGTTAGACTCTTTCAGTATTATATATAGGAGTAATTATATCTCTTTGCAGATATCCAACACAATTTGTACTCCTTACCTATTTTAAAATTAGTGAATTCTCCTCATCTACCCGTGATTTTTCTCTAGCTGGGTTTCCACGTAAATCTTGTAATTTCAGTTTTTATTATTCTTTTTTAAGTCTTAACAGTGTCTTTCCATCTCCACTGTTTAGGGTCGAGGGAGACTTCGCCAACTTCCCTAATCTAAACTAAAATGCTACAGCTATGGTCAACAAATGGTGGAGGTTGCTGCTGATGGTGGAGGAAATGATCCTACAGCTACTGAGAATTGATATGTTTCAACCCCCATTCAATATAAAGTTACGGACTTGAATGTTTCATCTATCCCATACCCTGGCGAGGAATGAGAAGTTTAGAGTGTTAAGTTGTTATTTTTTTAATTTTAATTTTTTCCAATTTCGTACCAAAACCTCTTTTGTTATATCAGGTGGCCTGCTATTTGATCAAATAGTTATGTGTAAGCATTTTATTAGTCATTAATTATTCAGTCTTTTCGTCATAACGTAAATACGTACTAGATGCCGACGCGTGCTTTGCATGTGGAGTTTTAGTAATGACCTATTTAGTCATCCGTTGAATGTTATTATTATTATTATTATTATTTTCATTTTAATCGTATAATCTAGAAATAAATTTTTAATATTGATTGTGTAAACATTTTTCTATGTACTGGTCATTGGCACGTGAAATGCATGTGGCATTCAGTGATGACGTATTTAATAGTATGTTGATTGTCATTTTTTTATATTTTTAATCTTATAATCTAGAAATAAGTTTTTAAAATTGATTATGGTAACTTTTTTCTATGTATAAGAAAAATGTTACATATAGATGAAACACTACATTAGTGTAAGAAACTTATTTTGAGGTTTATTAAGCATTAAGCACTATGTAATGCCTAAAATAGTTTAAACATTATTATTATTATTATTATTATTATTGTTGTTGTTGTTGTTGTTGTTGTTGTTGTTAGGCAATTTGTTGTCAAACGACCCCCCGGGCTATGATGTAACCCCGATTCTATTATCAATCGGTCTTGGCCATATGATTGATTAGTATATCGACACAATTATCGAGACAACCCAATCCACATTTCTGTGGACCGTTCGAAGCAACCTATTGTTAATAGTATTGCTCACGGTTCGTCCCATTTCCTTGGAGGGCTATGTTATTAATTTGAAGCCCATTATTTTTTAGTCGAGCTTTGTTTGGTCTACTAAATAACCCTAACCTAACTTACCTTATTTGGTTATTTGCTTGGCTTCTATTCTTGGCCTTCCTTTCGGCCTCCACATGAAGAATGCCCAACCTCTCTCTGTGATACTCTCCTCTCGGTTTCTTCTCTTCTATGTGACCTTTGTGGTTCATTTCAAGTGGGCATATTATTGTTCTTCATCTTGTCCAACTAATAGCAACCGGAAGTGGGAACTTGGTAGTGGTGGTTTGGAGTTGTTTCAACCCGTTGGTGGTGTCGCGATTTCTTGGTGAAACTGAGCCCGATTTACCTTGGTGTTGGCTGGAATTTGGCACTACATCTGGTATCAGAGCTGCCCGTCATCTCCTCCGACCAAAAATCCACCAAAATGGCTGCAGGTCTCGCGATTTCTCAAAGGGAACAAATTTGCAATTATGAATTCCAACCAAACGCGACCTCTATTGGACGAACGGAGGCCTGACCCATAAGCAGCAGGTGGAGGCGCATCCGATGGTGAGGCGCATGGGCGACGACGGGCGGGGCGTGGCGAACCGACGGCGACACGTGGAGGACTGTTTGCACAGTTTTTTTCATGCCATTTCACTCATTTTGATTTCCGGAACGTACTAATGTGTTTGGTTTAGTGTTTCAGGTTGTGCAGAAAAGATTGGACGATTTTGCCCCTACCTTCAATCTGCATTTGTTGCTGATCAGAATTGCTATATTTGCTGAATCTTCAGGGCGAATAGTGGTGGCCCTAAAGCAGCAAATTCGCATCTCTCTCAATTATATGGACTCAGACATGTCCGCTCTGGTAAATTGGCTTAACCCGTTAATTTTTAGCATTAGTGCGTCACCGTGTGGGGTGACAATAGGTTGGGGGTTGTCATTGGTTGGCAACCATTACTTGTGCTAGAATTAGGGTTATGTGCTCTTGATTGTTTTGATTGAGTATTTACTTTTGGGTTAAAATTAGTTTTGTAATTTTTAGTGATCTAATTACTGTGAGACTAGTTATCTGTTAGACATATTTTTTGCTGCATTGTTATTTTCACTGCTTACTTATTCCGTTAGAAATACCGTGATCTTACCCGTTTGAACATTTCCTTGATCTAAGACTGCGAGTCTTACAAAACCCTGGAAATTTAGAACGGTGTATACTGTCTGTGACCCTAGGACTACTTTTTGTGGTTTGTGAATTTATGACTGTTGTGTAACGATGACAACTCACAATTTTGATTTGGGAATTTTTAATGGAAAGGGTGACTTTGCTATTTGGCAACAAAAAATGAAGGGCATTTTAGTCCAACAAAAGGTTTCAAAAGCCATTGAAGGCAATTTTTCAACTAATTTTTCACAAGAAAAAAGAGAAGAAGCCGATGAGCTTGCTTAAACCTTAATCATTTTACACTTGTCTGACGCCGTTTTAAGAAAGGTGGGTAAACTGAAAACCACTAAAGAACTTTGGAAAAAATTAGAAGACTTGTATTTGCTTAAGTCTACACCGAATAAACTTTACTTGCTCGAACTTTTTTTCAGTTTCAAAATGGATTCTTCAAAGGATCTTGATGACAATTTAGACGTATTTAAAAAATTGGTGCAATATATAGTTAATTGTGATGAGACAGTGTCTGAAACTTATAAGGCTATAATTTTGCTCAATACAATTCCTGATTCTTATAAGGAAGTTAAGAACGCTATTAAGTATGGTAGAGACACGTTGACACCTGAAATTGTCATAGATTCCCTTAGAAGTAAAGAAATGAAAATTAGGGCTGAAAAACATGATAAGAGGAACGGTGAGGTACATATAATGTGGGGGTAGAACTCAATTTAGGCAAAATAGTCATGATGGATATCAAACTAGTGGCGAGTCAAGTGGTAATGGATGAAAAAAAAAAGAGCAAAGGTAGGTCTAGATCAGAATCTAGGACTAAGGGGAGAAAATGCTATGGTTGTGAAAACACAGGGCATTTTATAAAAGATTGTCATAAGGAGAAGGGTAAGCTAAAGGTTAAGGAGAGAGATGAGGTCAATGTGTTAAAATCTACTTCCGATATAAATGGTGGTGAGGTCTATATGATTACAAGTCCCGTTGCATACACTGCTGAATTAAATCTAACTACTAATTCCCACATGCATGAGTGGATACTTGACTCTGATGCATCTTTTCATGTGACGTCTAAAAAGAATTGGTTTTATAACTTGCATGAATCTAATGTTGGGCATGTTGTGCTGTGTGATAACTTTGCATATACTATTACTGGAATTGGTGACATAAACGTAAAATTTGACACAGGTTTTGTGTATACATTAAAGGATGTTAGATATATTCCTGAGTTGTCTAGGAATCTGATTTTAGTAGGGAGACTTGAAAAGGATGACTTTACTAGTAAAATTGGAAATGGTATGCTAAAAATGATCAAGGGTGCTTTAGTTTTCATTAAGGAAATTAAGAAAAATGATATATATTACTACTGGGGAAGTGATTAGAGGTGTGAACCCCTCTATCTCCTCAGCCAAGATTGATCACACACACACATGGTATAATAGACTTGCTCACGTAGGGGTCAAGGGACTTAAGCTACTTAACGAAAAAGGTGTTTTTGGTAATGACTGTGTGTCAGATTTGCCATTTTGTGATCATTGTGTGCTTGGTAAGTATCATAAAATTTCTTTCTCCACGAGTGTTAATAGAGCTAAAGGCATGCTCGAATATGTGCACTCTGATCTATGGGGTCCTGCTAGGAATCCCACATCGGGTGGGAATAGGTATTCCTATCTATAATCGATGACTACATTAGGAAAGTGTGGGTCTATCTTTTGAAGGATAAATCTGAGACCTTTAATAGTTTTAACAATTGGAAGAGACAAGTGGAAAACCAAACTAGCAAGAAAATTAAATTTTTAAGGACATATAACGGCCTAGAATTTTGCAATAAGGAATTTGATAGTATGTGTAAAGAAAGCGGCATAACTAGACATAAGATCGTTCCTTACACTCCTCAGCAAAATGGGGTAGCAAAAAGGATGAATAGGACCATACTTGATAAAGTACGTTGCATGATGATTAGTTCTGGTGTTCCCAAGTCATTTTGGGGTGAGGCTGTTATGACCGCTTGTTATTTGATTAATCTGACTCCTTCTGCTGCATTGAATGGCGACACTCCGCATGAGAGATGGTCGGATGAACTGAGTGATTATTCGATGCTTAGAACTTTTGGCTGTATAGCTTTTTCTCATCAAAGTGAGGGTAAGCTGGAACCTGGAGCTAGGAAGTGTGTTTTTCTAGGATACCTCGAGGGTGTTAAGGGTTATAGGTTATGGGATAGAAGCCAAAAAAGGGTTAAGATCATCATAAGTAGAGATGTCACATTTAACGAAAATGAGATGCCGTGTATTAAAGGGGAAACTGAACCTGAGAATGAAGCTGAATCAGGTGAAGAGAGAGACCGGTTTAAGTGGAGTTAGGAAAACTCAGTTCACCTGCCCCCACTGCTTCAAGTGAGGTGGAGACTCAAGCTCAGGAACCCGAGGTGGAGAATAGTGACGAAATAGTGATAGAAGAGCACTATGAGGAAGAAAATCCTTTAGCTAACTATAACTTAGTTAGGGATAGAGAGAGGAGACAAACGAGAGAACCTAGAAAGTTCGGTTTTAAATCTGAATTAGCTTTCACCCAGGCTAGTTATGAAGAACTAGCTGATAAAGAGCCAAAGGCCTTTGAAGAGGCAATAGGCAATGATCAATTTAATGAATGGCTTAGGGCAATGAAAGAAGAGATGAGTTCTCTAGAAAAGAATCATACTTGGGAGCTAGTACCTAGGTCTAAGAACAAATCAATTGTTGATTGCAAATGGGTCTTTAAGGTTAAGGAAGGTACTAGCAGCTCGGAACCCTTAAGGTTTAAAGCTAGGTTAGTAGCTAAAGGCTACACACAGAAGGAGGGCGTTGATTATAATGAAATTTTCTCACCAGTTGTTAAGTACACCACTATTAGGGTCATGCTCACATTGGTTGCACATTTTGACTAGAAGCGTGAACAACTTGACGTAAAAACTGCTTTTTTACATGGTGAACTTGATGAACAAATTTTCATGAATCAACCAAAAGGTTTTAAGGATAAGTTAAAACTTGATTATGTGTGTTTTCTAAGAAGATCCTTGTATGGGTTAAAACAATCTCCTAGACAGTGGTACAAGAGGTTTGATTCCTTTGTACTCACTATAGGGTTTCAAAGAAGTAAATTTGATCACTGCCTGTATTTTCAACACAATGAAACTGATGATAATTATCTATTTTTGTTGCTCTATTTGGACGACATGCTTTTGATTGGATCATCCTCTAAGTGGATAAATAACATAAAAGCAAAATTAAGTGGTGAATTTGACATGAAAGACCTAGGTAAGGCTAAGAGAATCTTAGGTATTGAAATCAAAAGAGATAGGTTAAATTCTGTTTTGTTTTTGCATTAGTCTCCATACATATCCAAAGTATTGAAGAAATTCAATATGAGTGATTGTAAACCTGTCACATTACCTCTTGCTAATGATTTTGTTTTATCGAGGGAACAATCTCCTTGCAATGAGCGTGAAGTAGAATACATGAGTAGAGTACCTTACTCTAATGTGATTGGTTCCATAATGTATTTGATGATTTGCACTAGACCGGATTTAGGTTTTGCTGTTTGTATTCTCAGTAGATATATGGCTAATCCGGGCCTTGAACATTTTGAATGGTCGGCTCGAGAAGACTCATACATATAAGAATCGTGTAGACAATAATGGGGGGTGTCCTATAGAGGTTCGTTCGGGATTTCTATCTTTGATTCAACCGTTCTTTTTAGACAATGGATTTCGCTAGGCGAATAGAGTCCCGATGGCCCCGCAGAGAAATAACAGCTAAAGAACTACCCCTTATTCAATTCAATCGGATTGAATTGAGGGGCAGGAGAGCTACAGCGAAGGGCGCTAAAATGGCTATTAAAGTACTTGAAGAGTACAAGTGACGTAGGTTTAAAGTTTAGTGCTAATAAAGAAGGTATAAAATTAAAAGGTTTTGTAGATGCTGACTATGTGGGAGATAGGGATGGTAGGAAATCTACTTCTTCTTACGTGTTTACCTTATCTAATTCATGTGTTAGTTGGAAATCACAGTTACAAAATATTGTTGCACTATCCACTACAGAATCAGAATATATTGCTATCACTGAAGCTATTAAAGAAGCTCTATGGCTTAGAGGCCTACTTCATGAACTGTGTATCTTGAATGATTATGTGGTAGTGTATTCTGATAGTCAGTCATCTATACATTTATGCAAGAACCCCATTTTTCACAAGTGCACTAAAAACATTGATGTTAGACTCCACTTCATTAGAGATATAGTATCTCAAGAGGTGGTAAGACTTGAAAAGGTCCACATCCACTACAACCCCTCTGATATGGAGATGAAGGTACTGCCACTGGCAAAGTTTAGAAGTTGCAAGGAACTTCTAAACATTGGTACAGGTAAATGATTTCCAATTTTTATTGGTTTTCTATTAGAAGTGTCACTAATGGGAGACATTTTTCTTTTGCAGGTCCTTTGACACCAAGGTGGAGGTTGTTAGGCAATTTATTGTCAAACGACCCCCCGGGCTATGATGTAATCCTGGTTCTATTATCAATCGGCCTTGGCCATATGATAGATTAGTAAATCGACACAATTATCGAGACAACCCAATCCACATTCCTATGGACTGTTCGAAGCAACCTATTGTTAATAGTGTTGCTCACGGTTCGTCCCGTTTCCTTGGAGGGCTATGTTATTAATTTGAAGCCCATTATTTTTGAGTCGAGCCTTGTTTGGTCTACTAAATAATCCTAACCTAACTTACCTTGTTTGGTTATTTGCTTGGCTTATATTCTTGGCCTTCCTCTTGGCCTCCACATGAAGAATGCCCAACCTCTCTCTGTGATACTCTCCTCTCGACTTCTTCTCTTCTATGTGACCTTTGTGGTTCATTTCAAGTGGGCATATTATTGTTCTTCATCTTGTCCAATTAATAGCAACTGGAAGTGGGAACTTGGTGGTGGTGGTTTGAAGTTGTCTCAACCCATTGGTGGTGTCGCGATTTCTTGGCGAAACTGGGCCCGGTTTACCTTGGTGTTGGCTGGAATTTGGCACTACAATTATTATTATTATTATTATTATTATTATTATTATTATTATTATTATTATTAATCTAAGTACAAAATTTATTGCAAGGTGACTGATGGCTAAATTAAACATTATTAAGTCGAATTAAGATAAACTACAATAGAGAATGAGATAGTTTGGAGAAAGGCAGGAACACAAATATTATAGGAAAATAGAGATTACAAGGAAAACAGCCTCTACCTTTCGTTATTGGTTATGCCTATTATATTAGGACTCCACCTTTTGATGGACTCTTCTCGTATTATATATAGAAGTAATTATATCTCTTCGGAGATCATCCAACATAATTAGTTCTCCTTACATATTTTAGTATTAGTGAATTCTCCTCCTCTACCCATCATTTTTCTCTAGCTGGGTTTCCTTGTAAATCTTGTATTTTAGGTTTTTATTATTCTTGTTTTAAGTTTTAACAGTGTCTTTCAATCTCCATCGTTTGGGGTTTAGATAGACTTCGCCGAATTCCCTAATTTGAATCAAAATGCTTCAGCCATGGTCAACAAAGGGTGAAGGGTGCTGCTGATGGTGAAGGAAATGTTCCTGTAGCAGCTGAGCATGGAGATGTTTCAATCGCCATTCAATATACAGTTACAAACTGAACGTTTCACCTCTCCCAGACCCTGGCGAGGAATGAGAAATTTAGAATGTTATGCTGCTATTGTTGTTTTTTCTATTTCGCACCAAAAACCGTTATGTTGTATTAGGTGGCCTACGGGTTGCTATTTGATCAATGAGTTATGTGTAAGGATTTTATTAGTCATCAATTGTTCCTTCTTTTCACTGTAACACAAAAAATACACACTAGTCACTGGCATGTGCGATGAACGTGGGGGTGATGATGTATTTTTTCGTGTTCTGAATGTTAATATTTTTTGTCATTTTAATCGTATAATTTGTAAATAAATTTATATTGTTGATTGTGTAAACATTTTATCTATGTACTAGTCATTGACACATGCAATGCATGTTACGTTTAGAGACGACGTATAAAATAGTGTTTTGTTGTTAACTTTGCATCATTTTAATTGTACAGTCTGGAAAAAAAATCAATATTGATTGTCGTAATCATTTTTCTATGTCTAAGAAAAATGTTATGTATAGATGAAATATTCGTGTAAGAAACTTATTTTGAGGTTGTGTTAAGCATTAAGCAATACGTAATGTCTAAAATAGTTTAAAATTTATCATCATCATCATCATTATTACTGTTATTATTATTTTAAGCTCAGAATTAATTGCATGGTGGTTATGGTCTACATTAAACATTATTGAGTCGAATTCAAATAAACAACAAGGGAAAATGAGAAAGTTTGGAGAAATGCAAGAATATCAAAATTATAGGGAAATAGAGATTACAAATAAAACAAGCTCTACTTTTTGTTATTTGTTATACCAAATATAATAGGACTCTCCCTTTTTATTGGTCTCTTCTTTTATTATATATAGGAGTAATTATATCTCTTCGAAGATTATCCAACATATTTTGTACTTCTTACATATTTTAATATAAGCGAATTTTCCTCCACTGCCCCTAATTTTTTCTCTAGTTGGGTTTCCACGTAAATCCTTTATTTTTTCTTTTTTTTTCTTGTTTAAGTTTTAACGGTGCCTTTCCATCTCCATCGTTTTGTGCCAAGGAAAACTTCACCAAATTTCCTAATCTGAATCAAGATGCTGCAGCAGTGGTCAACAAATGGTGGAAGGTGATGCTGATGGTGGAGGAAATGCTTCTGCAACTCCCAAGGGTGGAGATGGTCCAACCGCCATTCAATGTAAAGTTACAGATTTGAATGTTTCTGTTGGGTTTTTTGATACCCAATAAATCCCGGGTTATGATGTTAACGTGGGTTAATATTATTTCATAGGCATAGGCCAATAAATGAAATGAGTCCAACAACCAAGTCCATGAGCTACTCCCGACCCATTTTATTCCTTATGGATGGCTTGAATCTTAGCTCGTTTACCCCTTTAATGGTCAAACTTAAAGCCTAACCCTAGAGTATATATATGAATATAACCCTAGCCTCTTTGATATGATGATTGTGTGATTTTGAGAGAAAAAACTAGTGAATCCCGGCTGCCCCTCTTTTGTGTGAGAAAAAGGTGTCCAGAAGTGTCCAGAACGCTTGTATAACGTGTGCAATTGGTGGTTCTTTTATAGTATACCTTTGTGGTGTCTTCTCTTAGCCTTTGTGGTGATAAATCATCATCCTTTCTTGTCCTACATGGGTAAGATTGAATAGCAACCAAAGTGAATCAATTGGTTGTGGTTTGGAGCCGTTTGGATTGGTTGTCAGTAGAGAAAGGTACGTTGGACTGAGCCTGGAAAAACCACCGTTTGAAGATCTTTTGAGAGAGCTTCCACAACAATTGGTATCAGAGCTTCAAGGTGAAGGTTTTGGCTTGTGAAATCTACCAGAAATCATCCAGAAAATAGGCAGAAATGCAGCAGAAATCAGATCGAAGAAGCTGTCCAAAAAATTGTTAAAAACAGTCTCCATTTTTCGTGTTTTCTGATCAATCCAGAAGAGGTTTGGGGAAACGGAGACCACTGACGTGACGTACAGGAGGAGACGAACCCTGCAGGGCGGCGCGTGTCAGTCGACAGCGACGTGTGCGGTGGCTCGTGAGGCCCACGCGTGGAGCGTTTTTGGGCGACGGTCTCTTCAGGCAGTTTGTTCCTCATTTATTTCTGACATTTTTCATGTTGGAAGTTTTTTGTTTCAGGATACATAGTAGAATCTGGACAGTGTTGTTCTTCGGGCGTTCGGGACTCGATTGTGATTTTTTGGTTGCTGAGTTTCCAGAGACTTTAGGACGAATAGTGATAGTCCTAAAGTGATGAATTCGCATCTCTCGATAATTACGGACCTTCAGACGTGGTCCGCTCGATATCGTGTCCTTTGTTTTTATTATTGCAGTTGAAATAAATGTGTAGAATATTTTATTTTTTGCATTAGAGGTCATCGTGTGGGGTGACATTAGGTTTGGGGTTACCATGAAGGGGTAACCATTGCTTGTTGCTAGACCTGGGAATTATTTGTTAATTATTTGCCTTAAATTCTTTGTGAATTTGCTGTCAATTTTTTCTACATTATTAGAATTGCATGTGGCCTTAGGAAAGTTTCCTGGACTATTCTATGTGAATTATGTTCATACTTTACTTGTGGTCATTATTTGGCATTTTTGACAAATGTGGGTTTAAGGTAAATGCAAAAAATAACAGATATTTTAACTGTGGTGAAATTTGGACATAGTTGAAAGAGATTGTTCTAGGATGATAATAAAAGGAAAGATGAGGATAGAGACAAGGTGAATATGACTTTAGGGTCGAGTAGTGATCCTAGTGAGGTTTATTGAGAGAATAAACCCGGTTCTTGCATTGCATCTGTGTGTAATCCTTTCTGCATGTATGTGGTCACTTAATTCTATTGCGATGTTAACTTTACACTTTCAATATGTTTGATATGTGTAATTGCATGAATTAGAATGACTTATTACTTTTTGTAATATGTTTACATGCATAGTGAGTTAAGTTTTGTGGCATACTCTATTTGATCTGTGAGTGATGTGAGAGTGTGGTAGTGAGAAGAAAGTTGGGCAGTCGTTCCTCTCCTTTATCTTTGTGGGCCTGTGTGGTTTGTGAGATTATGTGAGGTAACCATGTTAGGGCTATATTCTTCTTCTTTGTGAGCCTCCTTTGTGAGTGTTGTGAAGTAACCGACTCTTTCTTCGATTCTCTTTGAGAGTGCCACCTTCACTATTTTCTTTGTGAATTTTTTGGGAGTATTGGTGAGTGGATTAACTATTGTGGTCACCGAAAGGTGTTGTTTTGCTATAATGAGTTTGAGATGCATTAGCAATGAGTTGAATGTCTTTTGGTGAGGTGGAGTATAGATGCCTAGAGGTACATTGGTGATATGCACGAGGGATGTAGAGTGTGACATTTGGATCACGAGTGGAGATGTGATCAAATGTCTAGAATCCTTTATCTAGGAAGAGACCCTGATCAGGTGGAGTGTGAGAGAGGCACTTCTATCACTTCTGTTAGGTAGAGACCCATTATCCACATAGGTTGGGAGAAGTGACGTGGAGATAAAGGATTATCCCGTAGACTTAGGATCTATTGTGACTTACCAGTTATACATGAGTTGAGTGATCTGTCTAGTGAATGTGGTGGGCGATGAGAGGAGATATGTGTTCTCGAGGTGTGAGCAACACGGAATGGGATAGGATAAGTGTGGTGAGATCTTTTCTTAGGGTCATTTATGCATGTGTTGCATATGTGGTTGACCGTGGTTTGATTGACTTGGTGTTAATCTATGGTTTTATGTGAACGTGTTTCTGAAAAGATCTGTGTGTGTTATCCTATAGTATATCGTCATCGCATGTGTATTTGCTCTTGATTGTTTACTGTTAAATATTTGCTTCTACTTGGGTGTTTTTGACCTTAGCCCCAGTGAGTACATGGAGCAGGAATGGTATGTGTTTCAAGTTGGAAACACGAGGTAAGGTCTGTGATCCAATTTTATTGGCTACCTTGATTATGCAAGTATTAACTGTGTGTTTTGATTGCTTGCAGATTTATTGGGCATCAAGGTGGAGATTTATTGGGTTTTTTGATACCCAATAAATCCCGGGCTATGATGTTAACGTGGGTTAATATTATTTCATAGGCATAGGCCGATGAATGAAATAAGTCCAACA
>NW_019229312.1:712203-720626 GCF_002742605.1 Olea europaea var. sylvestris
ATTTGATCAGATAGTTATGTGTAGGGACTTCATTAGTCATTAATTATTCTATCTTTTCACTGTAACATAAAATATACATGCTAGTTGCCGGCACGTGCAAAGCACGTGGAGTTTTAGTAATGACATATTTAGTCGTATTTGAATGTCATTTTCTTATTCATTTTAATCGTACAATCTAGAAATAAATTTTTAATATTGATTGTTTAAACAATTTTAAACTAGTCATTGACACGTGCAATAAATGTGGCGTTTAGTGATGATGTATATAATAGTATTTCGATTGTTGTGTAATTTCAATCGTATAGTCTAGAAATATGTTTTTAATATTAATTGTGGCAACCACTTTCTTTTTTTTGATGTATAAGAAAAATGTTAGGTATAGACGAAAAATTAGTGTAAGATTATTTTGAGGTCGTATTAAGCATTAAGCAATATGTAATGCCTAAAATAGTTTAAAATTTATTAATATTATTTCAAGCTCAGAATTTATTGCAAGGTGACCATGGGCTACATTAAACATTATTGAGACGAATTAAATTAAACGACAGGGGAAAATGGGATAGTTTGGATAAAGGTAGGAACACAAAAATTATAGGGAAATAGAGATTAAATACAAAGCAGGCTCTACCTTTTATTAGACTCTTCTCGTATTATATATAGGAGTAATTATATCTCTTCAGAGATCGTCCAACATAATTTGTACTCCTTACATATTTTATATTAGTGAATTCTCCTCATCTCCCCATGATTTTTCTCTAGTTGGGTTTCCGCGGAAATCTTGTGTTTTCGGTTTTTATTATTCTTGTTCAAGTTTAACAGCGTCTTTCCATCTCCACAGTTTAGGGCCGACGAAGACTTTGCCAGCTTCCCTAATCTGAATCAAAATGCGGCGGAAGTGGTCAACAAATAGTGGAGGGTGCTGCTGATGTTGGCGGAAATGCTCCTGCAGTTGCAGAGGGTGAAGATGTTTCATCCGCCATTCAATATAAAGTTACGGACTAGAACTTTTTGTTGGAGGAAAGATGGGTTTACTAGCTTGGATTAGCTAAGGCTTTTAAGAGGACAACACTAATAGGAAGAAGGAAGTGAAAAAAAGGAAACTTGTATTTCTTAAATTCAAGACTTTACACACTTTTTGGCTTGTTTACAAAATGGAGGGCACTACCCCTTTATATAGTGTTTACAAGAAGATTCTAGTCCACACATTTTCTAGAGACACCTAGACCACATATCAAGATATTTTCCTAGAATTCTCTAGATATTCTTTATAAAACTACATATCTTACTTAGATATTTATATAGATATTTCTAGTAGATATTTATATAGATTTTTCTAGATAATGCTTCTAAAAATACTATGCATGTTGGGCCTTTTAATTGATTTGGGCCTATAAGCAAAATCCTTAAGCCCATATTATTTAGTCCAAAAATCAAGTTTACTACTCAACATCTTCAGCTTTTGGAATCTTTCTAATTTTAAAAGATAGTTTTCACTCTATACTATAGGAAACCTTCTTCTCTGCTAGATTATCGCTAAAACATTGATGATAAATAGGGCCATATTGCTTAAGACTATTTTCACACTACAATGAAGGTAAATTTTTTCAACATGTCACGGCTAGTGTAATGTTCATTCACTTTTTTAAGCCAACGATAAGAATCAAACAATAGTAAGATGTTATTGATTTTTGATGGTTCTAATCACCTACAAACTTATTCTAAGTAAATTTTCAATATGGTTCTAATTGGGATAATTAGTGTAAATACTACAATCTTAAAAGATTTTAAGGACGTTAATTTACACAACTAATGTCGAAGTCATTCATAAGTATTATAAAGAATGAATTTGTGCTCAAAATTTAACAAAAGCCAAGTACAAAATAGTGGACTTCATGTAATGAAAATTCAAGAGTTATTATGAATCAATTCAAATTTTGATATTAGATAGACAAAATATTATTATTGGATATGAGTCACATTATTCAAGTTAATTCATACATACAAGCGTGCATAACAAACTATAGTTTCTCCTTTTATTTTTCATTTTTTTATTTTTTATTTTTACTCAAATCAAACCTAGATTAAACACTCAAAAATCGTTCATGCAGATTAACTTATAAGAAAATCAAGATTTTTCATCCCCGAAATTAATTCCTACATCGTGTTCAATGGGGCACTATAAAGCTTAAAACATTGAAATTAAATAAAATAGAGAAATTATAGTCTCGCCGGATAATTACTGGACGATGAACTTCACTTTCAAAATTGTAGAATCTTTTCATTTATCCTCCTTCAAGAGGGATCTCTTTTATTTGGTGCCAAATTTTTCTACAACTAAGATTAAAAGATACTGTAGTACAACAATAATCGATAATCAAGATCCCAAAGAATAATTCACACATATCATCTACCTACATCTTACTTTAATGAAACAACTTTGTGATTGTGTGAATTTGAAAATCTAATATTTGAAGGAATGGAAGAATATTGAAGATTGAAGTTACAATCCATTAAAACAAAAATTAATATGTATATAGTTTTTCATTTTTTTCATTTTTTGAATTTTAAATTTGTTTAAGGTTTAACCCAATCAACAGTGGCAATAGGGCCTCGGGCTATATATATATATATATATATATGAAATTAAGTAGTTGAAGGTTGATTATTTCCCATTTGATCCTTGATTTATAGTCCCAAGTTAGACTTTGGTCAAGCGTTGATCATGGTAGCTCAAGTCGGAATGTGTTTGCCTTGCACTCATTGCAGTTTTTAGCCTTGCATCATATCTTTGTTTCCAAACTTTAATACTTCATTTTTAATCTCTATCAAGATTATCTTCATCAACACGGTTGCACTCTTTGAGATTTGATGATTGCTTAGATGGGTGTATAATTTAAAACTTCTTGTTCATCTTTCACCCTCAAGATCATATCTCATTTCTTCATGTCAATCAAAGTTCGATTGGTTGCTAAGAAAGCTCAACCCAAGATTTATTGGAACACCCCGATCTTCTATGTCAAGTACAGTAAACTCCATAGCGAAAATCAATTTTCAGCTTCAATAAGTATGTCTTGATCCTCGCCTCTCTAGATATTTGATGCATCTATCGTCCAGTTCCAATGATGCAATTGTTTATTTTACTTCTCTTAGTCCTAATTTTCTGTATATACAGAAAGGCATTAAGTTAATACTAGCATTCATATCACAAGGCATTAAAGGAACAAGGTTCTCCAATTGAAATAGGTAAGTTAAACTTCCAGGATCTTTTAGTTTGAGAGGCATTTTGTTTTGCAATCTTACACTTCTATCCTCAGTCAGAACCACAATTTCAAATCCCAAAAAAAATTCTCTTCTTTGATATCATATACTTCAAGAACCCTGCATAACTTGAAATCTGCTTTGTCACATCAATGAGCATGATATTCAGGCTATTGTTATAGCTTGTGTTTCTTCAACCATTGTGGGAATGGGATAGGTGATACATATTCATTAGTAGGAATGGCCACCTTAGCCTTAGTTTCCATTCACATTATGATATGCTGCCTTTTCAGATCCTACTTGCTCATCGTCGGTAGTGGGCACTTTTGCAACTGGTTTCTTAACTGTGATTTCTGACAATTGTATCCCTCTCCATGAAGTAATTGCGTTAATAATTTACTCCTCCATCTGCTTTTGAAGTCTTTGGGAAAGAGGAATTGGAGTTACACATTTTCATAGCTTTATAACTACTTTTGGTTGCGAGGTGTCAATCTACCAATCTTCAACAACTCTAATGGCTAGCACTTGCTCCTTTAGATTGGTCTCGATGTTGCTTACTAGAGCACCTAAAGGCCTCTCAGAAATAGCTCATGCTAGCTACCTTATTTGGGTTTCCGAACTCTTGATGCCTATCGAATGACTTTAAAGGGTTGTCTCGGTCTTTACCATGAACTGCTCCTTTTTTTGCATTTACTATATATTTTAGCCATGAATTTACCAAATATCTCCTTATATAAAGGTTTGTATGTATTAGTATACGAGTTATTCTACTAACATTGAAAGTTATGTGCATAGTATACTTCCTTTTTTGTATTCTCATATTCCTCACTGTTATGAGCTCTCCCTCAAATTTCACACACCAAGAATTTAGTTTGCACCACATTTGCTGAATTTTGAACAGATAAATGATCCATTACCTTCTTTTCCGAAGAAGATATTTATGCTGTTAGTTTGTGATGGTGTGTATTTCATGTATACATGATGACTTTTTGTATTTGGCTCTTTCGGTATGTCACAAGCTGTTTTTGGCTGCCATGGTCTCATATAATTCTTCAGATTCATTGGTTGACTTCAATGTGATAGCCCATTTGAAGCTCCATGCACTGATGTACGACATGATGGGTTCCATCCGATTTTGAAGTATAGAACTTGCAAGGATTTCTTGATACCATAGTCATGACACTTTCTGATCAAGTTCTTTAACCTTTCACATGCTTCATTAATAGCTCTTTAAATTGGCCTGCTGAAATGTGAAGATCTCATGTCTTCATTTAGTTACCTTCAATGGTGGAAAGTGCTTTGTAACAAACTTATGTATAAGATCATCCTAGGTAATATTGCTCCCTCCCTGGTAGGGAATCCAACTATTCTCTTGCTCCATCATGAAGTATATGTAGATAGAATCACAATTTGATTGTTTCATCAAACACCCCATGAAAAATATAATTTTGGTAGATGTCCCAGAAGCGTGCAAGACATGATTATGTGGATTCTCATTAGACTTTCCATAAAAAGATAACTTGTTCTAAAATAGGAGAATGATATCCATCTGTAACTAAAAGTTTGGCTGCCAAAATGGTAGATATACAATACTTGGTTGATTTGGAGCAATACGTAGGGCGATGAATTGCCCAAGTGGCAAATCATCTTCACCAATTTCGATCGGCTGCTCAACACGTGCAGGACGCAATGCTGTTTCTTATTTTGTTATTAAATTCTCTTGTTGTTCTTTATGCCTATACCTGAAGATTTGTTTGATTTTCGAATCAACTGTTAGATTTAGGTTTTGAATGAAAATTGATTCTTCGTTGATTTGAGATTCCATACACATTGATATATAATACATGTGCAATTTGTTGTAATAGGAAAATAGAGCTAATCTAGGAATGAAAATAAATAATAGGAAAGCTGTTTGTAATTTCCATTAATACTCCCCCTCAAGTTGGAGCATGGAGATTCGTAATGCCCAACTTGCGAGTGAAATGCTGAAATAAATCCTTTTCGAGAGCCTTGGTAAGAATGTCAGCTAATTGTAGCTTAGATGAGACATGCATTGAGCCCGGACAAATATTTTTCACGCACAAAGTGACAGTCAAGCTCGATGTGTTTGGTATGTTCATGAAAGACAGGATTGCATGTGATGTGAAGAGCAGCTTCATTATCACAATAGAGTAGAATACGCTGTGGGTGCAAAACAGCAAGATCGTGCAAAAGGGATTTGAGCTAAACGAGTTCACATGTGGTCATAGCCATTGCACGGTATTCAGCCTCGAGGGAGGATCGAGAAACAAGAGTCTGTTTCTTAGTGCGCCATGAGATAGGGCTGTTACCAAGACTAATGAAGAAGCCAGTTATGAAATGACGAGTGGTGGGACAACTTGCCCAATTAGAATCTGAGTATTCAAAAAGTTGAAGATCACACGTACCGGAATAGAAAAGACCATGCCCTGGAGAGCTTTTCAGGTAATGTAAAACATGAAGTGCAACTGCATGATGCGAGTCTTGAGGGCTTTGCATGAATTGACTTAACATATTAACAAAGAAAGAGATGTCATGCCTAGTGATAGTGAGGTACAAGAGTCGACCCACTAGGTGTCGATATGGACCTAGGTCTGAGAGTAGAGTGCCATCGTCAGGAGTAAGTTTTAAATTCTGATCCATGGGAAAGGCAGCTGGTCGTGAACCTCAGTTACCAGAGTCAACAAAAATTTCCAATGAATATTTGCGCTAGTTAATAAAAATACCACGAGATGACCGGGCGATCTCAAGGCCAAGAAAGTACTTCATGGTACCTAAATCATTGATTTTGAATTTGTTGTCAAGAAAAATCTTGAGAGTAGTAATGGCAGAGAGATCATTTCCTGCAACCAAAATGTCATCAACATAGACTAGTAGAACAGTAAAAGATGAGCCAATAGTCCCAGTAAAAAGTGAATGATCAGTTGCAAATTGAGTGAAACCATCAGACAATAATACAGAGGAGAGCTTGGAGTACCAATTACGAGAGGCCTATTTAAGACCATAAAGAGATTTCAGTAGGCAACAAACACGGGTCTCCTCCTTTCGACCGTAACCAGAAAGAAGTGACATGTAGACTTTCTCATCCAAATCTCCATGAAGGAAGGCATTATTAACATCAAGTTGATGAAGATGCCAATTATGGGCTGCGACAATCGCCAAGACACAACGAACAGTAACAAGTTTGGCTACACGGGCAAAAGTGTCATGATAATCAAGGCCCTCAACCTGAGTGTAACTTTTAGCCACCAACCAAGCTTTATACCTTTTAATGGAACCATCTGCATGGAATTTAGTTTTGAAGACCCATTTACAACCAATGGGTATCTTACTAGGGGGAAGTGGAGTAAAACTCCATGTATGATTAGCTTCAAGGGCACAGATCTCAGCTTGCATAGCATCACACCAGCGGGAATGCTTTGTAGCTTGTGAGTAACTAGTAGGGTCAGAAGATTGTGAGAAAGTAGATAAAAAAACAAGGTGATTATCGAAAAAATTATGATAAGAGACAAAATGAGAGAGGGGATGAGCCGTACCTAAAGATGTGACTGCAGTAGTTGAAGACGTAACGGCAGAAGTCGATGGTAAGGTAGGACATGCTAGAAGAAGTATAGATCGTTACGCTCTTCACCCATGCCAATCAACATCTTTGTGGCTAGGTCCTGGAAAGTACAGAAGTCAGGAAAAAAAGATACAACGCAATTAAGAGATTTCATTAATTGACTGACAGATAACAAATTAAATTGAAAATCGGGAACACATAAAATATTGGAAAGAGTTAAACATGGGGATAAAGAGAAATCACCTATAGACGATATGGGAACACGTGTACCTGTAGGTAAAGATACAAAAGGGGGACAATTTGAAGATTTTAAATTTGTTAGGGGGCAAGTAGCAATATGGTGGGTTGCTCCACTGTCAATAACCCATTCAGTCGAATTTGGGGAAAAATTAGAAGAGGGAATTTTCTTACCTGCAAAGGCCATGGAAGGAGGTTTTAGTAGTTCCAATATTTGGTTGTATTGCTAGGTGGTGAGGTTTAGGGGAACACTCACAGTGGATGCCATGGAATTGCTCAATGTGGATGAAGTATTAGGCGCATGGATTATGGCTTGGTGCGCCGCTGGTAACGAAGAACCGGTTATGGTGCGTTTGTTTTTGGATGGCCACCACTCTGGATATCCAACCAATTTGAAGCATTTTGCACGGGGGTGGTCGGGCTTGCCGCATTCCTCACACGATGGCGTTCCAGCCGGCCAGACACGACGAGACGGGGTGGGTTTCTTTGTGAAGTCGTCGACCGAGTGAATAAAGCCGATATCTCTGGGCGAGAAGCAGGTTGGACCATCCTCTGGGTTTCTTCTTGGTGGAGGATGGCGTAGCATTGGCCAATGGAGGGAAGGGGGTCTATAGCCAGGATTTGAGACCTGAGTTGTTGAAAACTGTCGTTCAGTCCCATAAGAAATTGATACACCCGATCGGAGTCTTGGATGTCAAAAAGAGCCTTAGCTACACCACAGGTACATGGGTTGTAAGGATCCCAATTCATCCCATAGTTCCTTCAGTTTGCTGTAGTACTTGGTGATTGATTGGTTCTCTTGATGAAGATTGGCGAGTTCTCGTTTCAGCCGAAAGATTTTGGTGCGGTTGCTTTGTTGAAACCGTGTCTCCAATTCTGTCCAGAGATCATTCGGTGTGTCACATTAGATGAGGCTTCCTGCAAGGGAACGGTTGATGGATTGAAGAAGCCGGGACATAATCATATCGTAACATCGATCCCAAAGTTGAGCAGCAACCGTATCATCTGTTGGGCGTTTGATGGTGCCGAGGACAAAACCAAGCTTGTTTTTGGCATTAAGGACTCGAGTTATGGCGTGACGCCAAGAAGGATAATTGTCGCCGTTGAGGGGTACATCGACGAGAGATTGATTTGGTTGATCCAAAGAATGAAATATGGTGATGCGACATCTGTGGATGACTTTGGAGCAGGAGCAAGTTGATTTCCGGCCATGGAGAGGTATGGAATGACTGAACCTCAAAGCTCTGATACCATGTTAGATTTAAGTTTTGAATGAAAATTGATTCTTCATTGATTTGAGATTCCATACACGTTGATATATAATACATGTGCAATTTGTTGTAATAGG
>NW_019229312.1:726060-729414 GCF_002742605.1 Olea europaea var. sylvestris
ATTTTTGTCCCTATTTCCACATTTCTTTGTGCTGAACATCCTTTTCACTATTTTTTGACAATTTTGCCCTCCATTCAAATCAAACAAAAAGAAAAGAAAGAAAAAAAAACTAATTGCAAACAAAGTCCAAAATTTTAAAAAACTACAAATCAGTTACAAATATAGGAGGCCAAATATGAAGCCCCATTCCGACACCTTCCGGCCACCAAAACCACAGGACCAATACACCACCTTGAAGCCCTCATTGCCCTCTATACAGCCCATCCTAGAATCGTCCCTACCTCCATTGGATTTGATCGAAATTTCGTCCCAAAACCAGTCGTTCGCGTCATACAAAACTACCAGCAACTCCATCTTCGGCGACTCCTAGCCCAATCCCATCATACTGGTAGACTCCCCTCACCATGGCGCACCTAACCATGGTTACCAAACACCTATTGAACTACCCAATTAATAATTGTAGCCACTATTTTCGCACGCAGTCAACATGCAGACTTCAAAAGCTATTTTCGACGACGGTGGTCGATATCTTGATAGCAAAACCACCTCATCCAGATGGAGAAGCTATTCCACCTATGGGTCTTTCACAATTTGGTACAAATCTTGCGAGCCACTCTGGTATAGTTCATACGCAAGAGGGTTTAGATTTTCCTTCAATTGAGGCTCTGAAACTGCTTCAACCTTCGAATCAACTTGGGGAAATGATTACTCAGTGCCAAACGTCGATGGTTATACCGTCAATTCATCCAATTCATCAACCAAGCTCGAAAGCCTGTTTCAACCATATACAAAAACACGGCTCAATCAATTGAAGTTACTGCAATGCCTAACTCCATCAATTCATCCAGGGATATTGCAATTCAGGCATAAAAAATAGTAGATGCACAATCAATTCCAAAAATTATAGCACTAATTGATCCAATTTTACAGCCAAACATCACCTTTGACTGATGAAAGACTGGATGGGGCTTCCCTCCTATATTTGTGACTGATTTGTAGTTTTTTGAAATTTTGGGACTGTAGTTGCAATTAGTTATTTGTTTTTTTCTTTCTTTTCTTTTGTTTGATTTGAATGGAGGGTAAAATCGTCAAAAAATAGTGAAAAGGACGTTCAACACAAAGAAAGGTGGAAATAGGGGAAAAATATCAAAAAATGAAAGGTATGGATGTTTTGCATAATAACCTTGAAAAATAGGGACGTTTTGTGCCAATTGCCCTTTATTTTACGTGTTAATGTATGATAAAAATACATATAATTATAATGATAAGATCTTTGCATGAAAAATCCCTAATTAAAATATTAAGTCCGTAACTTATTCACCTTCTATCATTATAGTACTTAATCGATCTCAACTTGTTAAATACACTTACAATTAGTCTATTAGAGATATGCTTGATACTACGAAATATTAGATATTTTTGAATGATGAGTTTGATTTAACTAAAATTTATCTTTTGTTGAGTACATTCAGGGAGAAAATTTTTAGAGGCATGTTAAGCTAACACATAAGATGTGTAAAGATAAAAAATTGTCAGCTTAATGATTTTAGAGCTGTATCGAGATAGTATCTATCCAAATCTTTTTTAAAGCTTATTGAGTACACTCAAAGTTTTAATATAACAAATGAGATTCCAACCCACTGGGAGTCAAGTATGGATTCCAAAAATTTATGTGGGAGGGTCATAATTTTGGGTTAAACAATAGGAACATAATTAATTTAATAACAGACCATGTTAAAATAATCCGTGAATGTATATGTTATTCTTTTACTTTTCATCATTTACATTGTTGAATTTTGAGTAACAATATATATTTGAGAGGTATACTAGATGTCAACGATCAAATCAAATTGTTTTGATTGACACCATAATTTGAGAAATGTTCTCAAGAATGAGAAATTGGTTATGTTCTTGAGTAGCCCTCTCCAGAAACACCTAATGATGATCGAATAAGGAAGAGGTGACTGTTATAATAAACACAATGATGACAATAATACTGCAACATGTATGATGCTTGCAACTATGTCACTTGAGTTACAAAAGCACACATGAGGTATAAAAGCTAACACAATGATTTTTCATCTCAAGGAGCTGAATGATGAACAATCACATATTGAAAGATATGAGTTTCCTAGCAATTATATCAGTGTATAAAGACAGAAGGACCTTCAGTCAATGCTCATGTATCGAAGGCGTCGACTTCATTGAAAAGTCTCAATTGAGTTTAATCATAGACCATGAACAAAATATAGACTTCATTCTACATTCTCTACTAGAGAGTTATTCACAGTTTATTATGAATTAACAAGAATAAGCTCGAGTGCATACTCACTGAGTTGCTGAACATGCTTAGGACTGTTTAGCCAAACATCAAAGTTTGTAGTGGATGAGTCATGTCCATTAATTCTTCTATAGACTAAAAGGAAATCTAAAAGAGGCTTTAGAAAAGCATCCAAGATAACTAAAACAGTCAAAGCAAAGAAGGACAATATCAAATCTAATAACCCTTGTTAACATTTTGGAATGAAAAGTAATTGGAAGAGAAACTATAAGACTTATGTCTACTTCATTAGCTTATTGGGCATTACATACCAGAAATTGATTTTATATCTATATTAATATATGGAAACTAAATAGAAGTGGAGCAATACAAAAGGGAGAAGTTGATCTGCACGTTGAAAATGAGCAAAGGTTGTTGCACTGCCTCTAGGAGCATACTTCTTTCCATAACATTTAGGCTTAGTGTTAGAATTAGATAAATGTCATTTGTTTTCACCATTACCAAGAACAATAATTCAATTTCATTTTCGGACATGAATTGTGAATGTTAAGGACGACTGTTGTTCACTTATTCATGATAAGATCTTAATAGTTATGGTAAATTAGAAATGACATTTATATTCCAGATACTGAGTATTCTATGATGAGTTTAGAAATCATAAGGCATAAAAAGTGATCATCTAAATATTACATATATCTACTATTGCAGACTTGGTCACATAAATGAGAAACGTATTTCAAATTACATATAGATGACTATATTCTCTTTTACTGAAATCGGGAAAATAGTTGGACAATAATTAGGCCTAATACATATTAATGTAGGTGGACCAATGTCAATTTGCTACTAGATGAAGCATGAAATTCTTGAAAAGTTCAAGTGATTTAAGCTAAAAGTAGATAAACAATTAAGTAAATGTATTCTCACACTAAGATCTTATCGATACTAGGAATACCTAAAAGTTGAAATTTTAGATTCTTTAAATGAGAATGCAATTCTCACGCAGTTGACTCCATCATATCTATTGCATCACAACAATGTATTAGAAAGGAAGAATCCCACACTATTAGAAA
>NW_019229313.1:0-1047 GCF_002742605.1 Olea europaea var. sylvestris
TAGGGGGTAGTTGGGAAAATTATGTACCACTGGTAGAGTTTGCCTATAATAATAGCTACCAAGCTACGATAAAGATGGCACCTGACGAAGCTCTTTATGGCAGAAGATGTAGAGCTCTCCTTTATTGGGATGAAGTAGGTGAACGAAGAGTTCTGGGACCTGAAATAATTGAAGAAACTAGTCGAACGGTTGATAAAATAAGAGCTAGAATCAAGGCAGCCCAGGACCGACGAAAGAGTCATGCCGATAAAAGGAGGAAAGATTTGGCATTTAATGTTGGTGACAAAGTTTTCTTAAAAGTGGCACCGATGAAGGGAGTTCTCCGTTTTGGGAAGAAAGGAAAACTTCGGCCAAGATTCATAGGTCCTTTTGAAATTTTGCAGAAAGTTGGAAATGCAGCTTATCGAATCGCTCTACCATCAGAATTGTCAGCGATTCATGATGTGTTCCATGTGTCAATGCTTCGACAATATGTGTCAGATCCAAGTCATGCGGTTAGTTATCAACCATTGGATATCAAACAAAACATGACATATGAGGAAAAACCACTAGCAATATTGGATCGCAGAATCTAGCAGTTAAGGACAAAAGAAATTCTGTTAGTAAGAGTCTAATGGAGGAACCATAATGTCGAAGAATCAACATGGGAAAGAGAAGAGGAAATCAAGACCAAGTATCCAGAACTTTTCAACTAAGTTCAAGGTAATTAGGAGGACGAAATTTTTTTAAGGGGGGAGGGATGTAATACTTCGAAATTTTATGCTCGTTTAAATTTCTTTGGGATAGCGATTTAATTTTCAATACTATTTTTGGCGATAAGGTAAAAGGGGACACCACCTTTGTAGTGGTTAATGTTAGAGGTAGTTAATGAATGTAGGCATGAAGTGTCAAAGGTTGTGTATGTATGAAGTGATTATTAGTTAGTCGAAACTTAAGGCAAGTTTGGATTTAAATAAAGTGGATTATTTTGTTAGGACTTCAATTGACCAAATGATTAAATTATGTTACAATCTACAATTTTTGAATATGTAAGTTGGGTACAAGTTT
>NW_019229313.1:1167-27243 GCF_002742605.1 Olea europaea var. sylvestris
ATATATATATATAAATACATCCATATCCATTGCCATAGGAGATTTCCTTCATTTTACAAAACACTTATACACTTAAAAAGAGAGCAAAAACCGAAAATAAGAAAGGAAAGGGAAGGAAGTAAGACTACCACTTCCAATTTACATCTCAATTGAAGATCTTCAAGTTTTACAGTAAGATACTTTCTATGCTTAAGGGGTATGATTTTCATGGTAATATTTATGCTTAAGCTATGCATGAAAAACCATAATATGATTGTGGTGGACAAGTCCACAAAGTTAGATATCTATTGATGCCTTAGGACAAGTCCGAAGGGCACCGGCAAGCCGGAATGTGCAAGTATGTGTTTGATTGCATTCTTTTGTGTAGTATTATCATGATAAAAGTCCAAGCATGGTGTCTTACTGAGTATTTCTTATACTCATAGTATGTTATGCTAAATTTTTAGATCCATGATCGTTAGATTGATGGAAGTTAGTTGGCGAAATCGATGATGGATTAAGGACAAAGATGTTTTGTATCGAAAGTTTTCTTTGTATGTTTTGTTCGATGACAGTTTTTCCATCTATTTTTCTTATGGTATTATGTAAAAATATGTACATGACATGATGAAATATGGTATTAATAGTAAATTTTGTAATTATATCTTTCATGTTATGTTAAGACACATTTTTGTAGTTTATTTTCCTTACAAGAGACAAAAGGCAGAAACGGGACAGTTTCTGGAGTCAATTTCAAAATGATGTTTCTAACTCTATAAATGTCCATTTGAAACTCTAAAAATATTTTTGTTTTCCTCTTTGAGTTTTCTAAATATGGCCGAAGGAATCACTCCATTGTATATCTATGGCCTGAGTTATAAAGGTTTTAACGTCAAGGGGTCAATCTGGATTTCCTGTGTTAATTGGATGAGAAACTATTTGAAATTTAAACTGTCTATAAGGGTAATGTCACGTGGTAAAGTGTAAACTAAAATGTATCCCATAGTGTACATGTAACAAAAATCTTAGCGATTGAACTTTGTTATTTGTACAAAGATTTTTACACGTTCTTTGACACTTGCATTGTTGTCTAGTGCCAATTGATTGAGAAAACTATTTGAAATTTAAACTGTCCAACAGGGTAATGTCACATGGCAAAGTGCAAACTAAAGTGTACACCATAGTGTACATATAGCAAGGTTCTTACCTACTGAAGTTTGCTATTTGTACACTAATTTTTGACACGTTGTTTGACATTCGCATTGTTGTCAAGTGTCAATTAGATGCGAAAATTGTTTAAAATTTAAACTGTCGAACAGGGTAATGTCACGTGCTAAAATGTTAAATAAAGTGTGTACACCATACTGTACATGTAGCAAGGTTCTTATCGATTGAACTACTATTTGTACACTGATTTCTAACATGTTGTTTGACACTTACATTGTTGTCAAGTGTCAATTGGATGGGAAAATTGTTTGAAATTTAAACTGTCCAAGACGGTAATGTCACGTGGCAAAGTTTAAACAAAAGTGTACACCATAGTATACATATAGCAAGGCCCTTACCAATTGGACTTTGCTATTTGTAAACTGATTTTTGACACGTTGTTTGACACTTACGTTGTTTTCAATTGTCAATTGGATGTGGAAACTGTTTAAAATTCAAACTGTCACATAGAGTAATGTCACGTGGAAAAGTTTAAACTAAAGTGTACACCAGAGTGTACATGTAGCAAGGTTCTTACCGATTGAACTTTACTATTTGTACATTAATTTTTGACATGTTGTTTGACACTTGCATTATTGTCAAGTGTTAATTAGATGGGAAAATTGTTTGAAATTTAAACTGTTCAACAGGGTAATGTCACGTAGTAAAGTCTAAACTAAAGTGTAATTGTAGCAAGGTTCTTACCGATTGAACTTTTCTATTTCCACACTGATTTTTGACACGTTGTTTGACACTTGCATTGTTGTCAAGTGTCAATTGGCTGGGAAAGCTGTTTGAAATATAAATTGTCCAACAAGGTAATGTCACTTAGCAAAGTGTAAACTAAAGTGTGCACCGTAGTGCACATGTAGCAAGGTTCTTACCAGTTGAACTTTTCTATTTGTACACAGATTTTCGACACGTTTTTGACACTTGCATTGTTGTCAATTGGTAATTGGATGGGAAAACAATTTGAAATTTAAACTGTCCAACAGGGTAATGTCACGTGGTAAAGTCTAAAAAGTGTACACCAAAATGTACATGTAGCAAGGTCCTTATCGATTGAACTTTCCTATTTGTAAACTGATTATTGGCATGTTGTTAAACGCCTGTATTGTTGTCAAGTGTCAATTGGATGGAAAAATTGTTTGAAATTTAAACTGTACAACAGGGTAACATCACGTGGCAAAGTATAAACTAAAGTGTACACCATAGTTTACATGTAGCAAGGTTCTTATCGATTGAACTATCTATTTGTCCACTAAATTTGGACACGTTGTTTGACACTTGCGTAATTGTCATGTGTCAAATGCATGCAGAAACTATTTGAAATTTAAACTGTCCAACAGGGTAATGTCACGTGGTAAAGTGTAAACTAAAGTGTACACTAGAGTGTACATGTAGCAAGGTTCTTACCGATTTAACTTTTCTACTTGTACACAAATTTTTGGCACATTGCTTGACACTAGTATTGTTGTCAATTGTCAATTGGGTGGGAAAACTATTTGAAATTTAAACTGTCCAACAGTGTAACATCACATGGCTAAGTGTAAACAAAAGTGTACACCATAGAGTACATGTAGTAAGATTCATACTGATTGAACTTTGCTATTTGTACACCGATTTTTGTCACGTTGATTGACACTTGCATTGTTGTCAAGTGTGAAATGGATGGAAAAATTATTTGAAATTTAAACTGTCCAACAAGGAAACGTCACGTGGCAAAGTGTAAACTAAAGTGTCACCAGAGTGTGCATGTAGCAAGGTTCTTACCGATTGAACTTTGTCACTTGTACACTAATTTTTGACACGTTGTTTGACACAAGTATTGTTGTCAAGTGTCAAATGGATGGAAAAATTGTTTGAAATTTAAACTATCTAGTAGGGTAATATCACGTGACAAAGTGAAAACTAAAGTGTACACCAGAGTGTACATGTAGCAAGGTTCTCACCGATTGAACTTTGATACTTGTACACTAATTTTTGACACATTGTTTGACTCTAGTATTGTTGTCAAGTGTCAATTGGATGGGAAAATTGCTTGAAATTTAAACCGTCCAACAGGGTAATATCATGTGGCAAAGTGTAAACTAAAGTGCACACCATAGTGTACATGTTGCAAGGTTCCTACCGATTGAACTTTGCTATTTGTACATTGATTTTTGACACGCTGTTTGATACTTGCGTTGTTGTCAAGTGTCAATTAGATGGAAAAATTGTTTGAAATTTATAATGTCTAATAGGATAATGTCACATGACAAAGTATAAACTAAAGTGTACACCAGAATGTACATGTAGCAAGGTTCTTATTGATTGAACAATGCTATTTGTCCACTGATTTTGGACACGCTATTTGACACTTGCATTGCTGTCAAGTGTCAAATGGATGGGAAAGTGTAGACTAGAATGTACACCAGAGTGTACATGTAGCAAGGTTCTTACCGATTGAAATTTTATACTTGTACCCAAATTTTTGATACGTTGTTTGACCCTAGTATTGTTGCCAATTGTCAATTGGATGGGAAAACTGTTTGAAATTTAAATTGTTCAACAGGGTAATGTCATGTGGCAAAGTGTAAACTAAAGTGTACATCATAGTGTACACGTAGCAAGGTTCTTACCGATTGAACTTTACTATTTGTACACTGATTTTTGACAAATTGTTTGATACTTGCATTGTTGTCAAGTGTCAGATGGATAAGGAAACTATTTGAAATTTAAATTGTCCAACAGGGTAATGTCATTTGGCAAAGTGTAAACTAAAGTGTACACCATAGAGTACATGTAGCAAGGTTCTTACCGATTGAACTTTGCTATTTGTACCCAGATTTTTGAAACGTTGTTTGACACTTGCATTATTGTCAAGTGTCATTTGGATGGGAAAACTGTTTGAAATTTAAATTGTCCAATAGGGTAATGTCATATGGTAAAGTTTAAACTAAAGTGTAAACCATAGTGCACATGTAGCAAGGTTCTTACCGGTTGAACTTTGCTATTTTTACACTGATTTTTTTTTGAAATTAATACTGTCCAATAGGGTAGTATCACGTGGCAAAGTGTAAAATAAAGTGTACGTCATAGTGTACATGTAGCTAGGTTCTTACTGATTGAACTTTGCTATTTGTACATAGATTTTTGACACGTTGTTTGATACTTGCATTGTTGTCAAGTGTCAATTGGATGGGAAAACTGTTTGAAATTTAAACTATCCAACAGGGTAATATCACGTGACAAAGTGTAAACTAAAGTGTACGTCGTATTGTGCATGTAGCAAGGTTCTTACCGATTGAACTTTGCTATTTGTACACTAATTTTTGACACGTTTTTTACATTTGCATTGTTGTCAAGTGTAAATGAGATGGGAAAACAGTTTGAAATTTAAACTAACCAATGGGGTTATGTCAAGTGGCAAAGTGTAAACTAAAGTATACACCATAGTGTACATGTAAAAAGGTTCTTACCGATTGAACTTTGCTATTTGTACACTGATTTTTGACACATTGTTTGGCGCTTGCATTGTTGTCAAGTGTCAATTGGTTGAGAAAATTGTTCGAAATTTAAAATGTCCAACAGGGTAACGTCACGTGCAAAGTTTAAACTAAAGTGTACACCATAGTGTACATGTCGCAAGGTTCTTACCGATTGAACTTTGCTAGTTGTTAATTGATTTTTGACACGATGTTTGACACTTGCAACTTGTATTGTTGTCAAGTGTCAATTGGATGTGAAAACTGTTTGAAATTTAAACTGTCCAAGTCATGTGGCAAAGTGTAAACGAAAGTGTACACCATAGTGTATATGTAGCAAGGTTCTTACCCATTGAACTTTACAATTTGTACAATAATTTTTGACACGTTTTTTGACACTTGCATTGTTGTCAAGTGTCAATTAGATTGAAAAACTGTTTGAAATTTAAAATACCCAACAGGGTAATGTCACGTGGTGAAGTGTAAACTAAAGTGTACATGTAGCAAGGTTCATGTCGATTGAACTTTGTTATTTGTACACTGATTTTTAACACATTGGTTGACACTGGCATTGTTGTCAATTGTCAATTAGATGGGAAAACTGCTTGAAATTTAAACTGTCCAATGGGGTAATATCACGTGGCAAGTTGTAAACTGAAGTGTACACCATATTGTACATGTAGCAACGTTCTTACCGATTGAACTTTGCTATTTGTACACTGATTTTTAACACATTGGTTGACACTGGCATTGTTGTCAATTGTCAATTAGATGGGAAAACTGCTTGAAATTTAAACTGTCCAATGGGGTAATATCACGTGGCAAGTTGTAAACTGAAGTGTACACCATATTGTACATGTAGCAACGTTCTTACCGATTGAACTTTGCTATTTGTACACTGATTTTTTACACTTGCATTGTTGTCAAGTGTCAATTGGATGGGAAAACTCTTTGAAATTTATATTGTCCAATAGGGTAGTGTCACGTGGTAAAGTGTAAACTAATGTGTGTACAAAATAGTGTACACGTCGCATGGTTTTTACCAATTGAATTTTCTTTTTTGTACCCTCATTTTTGACACATCATTTGACACTTGTATTTTTGTCAAATGTCAATTGGATTAGAAAGCTGTTTGAAATTTAAATTGTCCTACAGGGTAAAGTGTACACCGTATTGTACATGTAGTTAGGTTCTTACCGATTAAACTTTGCTATTTGTACACTGATTTTTGTCAAGCTGTTTGACAACTGCATTGTTCTCAAGTGTCAATTGGATGGGAAAACTGTTTGAAATTTAAACTATCCAATAGGGTAATGTCACACGGCAAAGTGTAAACTAAAGTGTGCACACCATAGTGTACATGTAACAATGTTCTTTCGGATTGAACTTTGCTAATTGTACACTAATTTTTAACACGTTGTTTGACACTTGCATTGTTGTTAAGTGTCAAGTTCTTGAGAAAATTGTTTGAACTTTAAATTGTCCAACGGGGTAATGTCACGTGGTAAAGTATAAACTAAAGTGTTTACACCATAGTGTACATGTAGCAAGGTTCTTACCGATTGAACTTTGCTATTTGTACACTGATTTTTGGCACGTTGTTTGACACTTGCATTGTTGTCAAATGTCAATTGGATGGGAAAACTATTTGAAATTTATACTGTCCAACAGGATAATGTCACGTGGCAAAGGGTAAACTAAAGTGTGTACACCATAGTGTACATGTAGCATGATTTTTACCGATTGAACTTTGTTTTTTGTTCACTGATTTTTGAAATATTGTTTGACACTTGCATTGTTGTCAAGTGTCATTTGGATGGGAAAATTCTTTGAAATTTAAATTGTCAAATGGGGTAATGTGACGTGGAAAAGTGTAAACTAAAGTGCACACCATATTGTACATGTGGCAAGGTTCTTACCGATTGAATTTTGCTATTTGTACACTGATTTTGGAAACGTTGTTTGACATTTGCATTGTTGTCATGTGTCAATTGGATGAGAAAAATGTTTGAAATTTAAACTGTCCAATGGGGTAAAGTCACGTGGCAAATTGTAAACTAAAGTATGTACACCATAGTTGTACATGTAGAAAGGTTTTTACCGATTGAACATTGATATTTTTTACCTTTTTTTAACACGTTGTTTAACACTTGCATTGTTGCCGATTGTCAATTGGATGGGAAATCTATTTGAAATTGAAACTGTCCAACAGGATAATGACACGTTGTAAAGTGTAAACTAAAGTGTTCACCATGGTGTACATGTAGCTAGGTTCTCACTGATTGAACTTTGCTATTTGTATACTGATTTTTGACATGTTGTTTGACACTTGCATTGTTGTCAAGTGTCAATTGGATGGGAAAACTGTTTGAAATTTTTACTTTCCAACAGGGTAATGTCACGTCGCAAAGGATAAACTAAAGTTTATACCATAGTATACATATAGTAAGGTTCTTACCGATTGAACTTTGCTATTTTTAAACTCATTTTGGCACGCTGTTTGACACATGCATTGTTGTCAAGCGTCAATTAGATGGGAAAGTTGTTTGAAATTTAAACTGTCCAACAGGGTAATGTCACGTGGCAAAGTGTAAACTAAAGTGTACACCAAAGTGTCCATGTAGCAAGGTCCTTATCGATTGACCTTTATTATTTGTAAACTGATTTTTGACATGTTGTTTGACACTTGTATTGTTCTCAAGTGTCAATGGGTTAGAAAAACTATTTGAAATTTAAATTGTCCAATAGGGTAACATCACATGGAAAAGTGTAAACAAAAGTGTACACCATAGTGTACATGTAGCAAGGTTCTAACCGATTGAACTTTGCTATTTGTCCACTGATTTTGGACACGTTGTTTGACACTTGTATTGTTGTTGAGTGTCAAATGGATGGGAAAACTATTTGAAATTTAACTGTCCAATAGGGTAATGTCACGTGGCAAATTTTAAATTAAAGTGTACACCAGAGTGTACATGTAGCAAGGTTCTTACCGATTGAACTTTTCTATATGTACACTAATTTTTAACACATTGTTTGACACTTGCATTGCTGTCAAGTGTCAATTGGATGGAAAAACTGTTTGAAATTAAAAATTTCCAACAGGGTTACATCACGTGGCAAAGTGTAAACTAAAGTGTACACCATATTGTACATGTAGAAAGATTCTTACCGATTGAACTTTGCTATTTGTACACTAATTTTTGACACATTGTTTTACATTTGCATTGTTGTCAAGTGTAAATGAGATGGAAAAACTTTGCTACATGTAGCAAGGTTCTTACCAACTGAACTTTGCTACTTTTACACTAATTTTTGATACATTGTTTGACACTAGTATTGTTGTCAAATGTCAGTTGGATGGGAAAACTGCTTGAAATTTAAATTGTCCAAGAGGATAATGTCACGTGGCAAAGTGTAAACTAAAGTGTACACCATATTGCACATGTAGCAAGATTATTACCGATTGAACTTTACTACTTGCACACTAATTTTTGACACATTGTTTGACACTAGTATTGTTGTCAAGTGTCAATTGGATGGGAAAATTGTTTGAAATTTAAACTGTCCAAAAGGGTAATGTCATGTGGCAAAGTGTAAACTAAAGTGTACACCAGAGTGTACATGTAGCAAGGTTCTTACCGATTGAACATTGCTATTTGTTCACAGATTTTTAAAACGTTGTTTGACACTTGCATTGTTGTCAAGTGTCAATTGGCTGGGAAAACTGTTTGAAATTAAAACTGTCCAACAGGGTAATAACATGTCCCAAAGTGTACACCATATTGTACATGTAGCAAGGTTCTTACCGATTGAACTTTTCAATTTGTACAGTTATTTTTGTCATGTTGCTAAACACTTGCATTGTTGTCAAGTGTCAATTGGATGGGAAAGCTGTTTGAAATTTAAACTGTCCAACAGGGTAATGTCACGTGACAAAGTGTAAACTAAAGTGTACATGGAGCAAGGTTCTTGTCGATTGAACTTTTCTATTTGTACACTGATTTTTGACACATTGTTTGACAGTTGCATTTTTGTTAACTGTCAATTGGATGGGAAAAGTGTATGAAATTTAAACTGTCCAACAGGGTAATATGACGTGGCAAAGTGTAAAATAAAGTGCACACCATATTGTACATGCAGCAAGGTTCTTACCTATTGAAATTTGCAATTTGTACATTGATCTAAAAACATGTTGTTTGACACTTGCATCGTTGTTGTAAACTAAAGTGTGCACCATTGTGTACATGTAGCAAGATCCTTACCGATTGAACTTTGCTCTTTGTACATTGAGTTTTGACTCGTTGTTTAACACTTGCATTGTTGTCAAGTGGTAATTGGGTGGGAAAATTGTTTGAAATTTAAACTGTCCAATGGGGTAATGTCACGTGGCAAAGTGCAAACGAAAGTGTTCACCATAGTGTACATGTTACAAGGTTCTTACCGATTGAACTTTGCTATTTATACACTCATTTTTGACACGTTGTTTCGCACTTGTATTGTTGTCAAGTGTCAATTAGATGGGAAAACTATTTGAAATTTATGCTGTCCAACAAGGTAATGTCACGTGGTAATGTGTGAAGTAAAGTGCACATATTACAAGGTTCATACCGATTGAAGTTTGCTATTTTTACACCAATTTTTGACACGTTGTTTGACACTTGCATTGTTGTCAAGTGTCAATTGGATGGAAAAATTGTTTGAAATTTTTACTGTCCAGCGGGGTAATGTCACGTGACAAAGGGTAAACAAAAGTGCCTACACCATAGTGTACATGTAGCAAGGTTTTCACCGGTTGAATTTTGCTTTTTATACACTGATTTTTAACACGTAGCTTGACACTTGTAATGTTGTCAAGTGTCAATTGGATGGGAAAAATGTTCGAAATTTAAATTTTCCAATAGGGTTATGTCGCGTGGTAAAGTGTAAACTAAAGTGTACACCAAAGTGTATATGTAGCAAGGTTCTTACCAATTGAATTTTGCTATTTGGACACTGATTTTTGACATGTTGTTTGACACTTCCATTGTTGTCAAGTGTCAATTGGATGGAAAAACTATTTTAAATTTAAACTGTCCAACAGGGTAACGTCACGTGGCAAAGAGTAAACTAAAGTGTACACCATAGTGTATATGTAGCAAGGTTCTTACCGATTGAACTTTGCTATTTGTATACTGATTTTTGATACGTTGTTTAACATTTGCATTGTTGTCAAGTGTCAATTGGATGGGAAAACTATTTGAAATTTATACTGTCCAATAGGGTAATGTCACGTGGCAAAGGGTAAACTAAAGTGTGTACACCGTAGTTTACATGTAGCAAGATTTTTACCGATTGAACTTTTTTTTTGTACACTTCTTTTTGACACGTTGTTTGACACTTGCATTGTTGTCAAGTGTCAATTGGATGCGAAAACTATTTGAAATTCAAATTGTCCAACAGGGTAATGTCACGTGGCAAAGTGTAAACTAAAATGTACACCATATTGTACATGTAGTAAGGTTCTTACCAATTGAACTTTGCTATTTGTACAGTGATTTTTGACACTTGCAATGTTGTCAAGTGTCAATTGGCTGAAAAACTATTTTAAATTTAAATTGTCCAATGGGGTAATGTCATGTGGCAAAGCGTAAACTAAAGTGTAAACCATAGTGTACATGTGGCAAGGTCCTTACTGATTGAACTTTGCTCTTTGTTAACTGATTTTTGATACGATGTTTGACACTTTTATTGTTGTCAAGTGTCAATTGGATGGGAAAACTATTTGAAATTAACTGTCCAATGGGGCAAAGTCATGTGGCGAAGTGTAAACTAACGTGTACACCATAGTGTACATGTAGCAAGGTTCTTACCAATGGAACTTTGCTATTTGTACACCAATTTTTGTCATGTTGTTTGACACTTGCATTGTTGTCAAGTGTCGATTGGATGGGAAAATAGTTTGAAATTTATACTGTCCAACAGGGTATTTTCACGTGGCAAAGAGTAAACTAAAGTGTACACCATAGTATACATGTAGCGAGTTTCTTACCGATCAAACTTTGCTATTTGCGCATTGATTTTCTTAGCACGTTGTTTGACACTTGCACTGTTGTCAAGTGTCAATTGGATGGAAAAACTGTTTGAAATTTATACTGTCCAACAGGGTAAAGTCACGAGGCAAAGGTTAAACTAAAGTGTGTACACCATAGTGTACTTGTAGCAAAGTTTTTACTGATTGAACTTTATTTTTTGTACACTTATTTTTGACACGTTGTTTGACACTTGCATTGTTGTCGAGTGTCAATTGGATGGAAAATCTATTTGAAATTTAAACTGTTCAACAGGGTAATGACACGCTGCAAAGTGTAAACTAAAGCGTACACCATGGTGTACATGTAGCAAGGTTCTTACTGCTTGAACTTTGCTATTTGTACACTGATTTTTAACACGTTGTTTGACACTTGCGTTGTTGTCAAGTGTCAATATGATGGGAAATTTTTTGAAATTTATACTGTCCGATAGGTAATGTCACGTCGCAAAGGGTAAACTAAAGTGTACTCCATAGTATACATGTAGCAAGATTCTTACTGATTGAACTTTGTTATTTGTACACGGATTTTTGGCACGTTGTTTGATGCTTGCATTGTTGTTAAGTGTCAATTGAATGGGAAAACTGTTTGAAATTTAAATTGTCAAATAGGGTAATTTCACATGGCAAAGTGTACAGCATAGTGTACATGTAGCAAGGTTCTTACCGATTGAATTTTGTTATTTGTACTCTGATTTTTGACATGTTGTTTGACACTTGCATTGTTGTTATGTGTCAATTGGATGGGCAAAAAATTGAAATTTAAACTGTCCAACAGGGTAATGTCACGTGGCTAAGTGTAAACTAAAGTGTGCATGTAGCAAGGTCCTTATCGATTGAACTTTGCTATTTGTAAACTAATTTTTGATACGTTGTTTGACACTTACATTGTTGTCAAGTGTCAACTGGATGGAAAAACTATTTAAAATTTTAACTGTCCAACAGGGTAACGTCACATGTCAAAGTGTAAACTAAAGTGTACACCACTATGTACATGTAGCAAGGTTCTTGCCGATTGAACTTTGCTATTTGTATAATGATTTTTGTCACATTGTTTGAAAGTTGCATTATTGTCAAATGTCAGTTGGATTGGAAAACTGTTTGATATTTAACATGTCCAACAGGGTAATGTCACGTGTAAAAGTGTAAACTAAAGTGTTCATGTAGCAAGGTTCATGCCGATTGAACTTTGCTATTTGCACACTGATTTTTGAAACGTTGGTTGACACTTGTGTTGTTGTCAAGTGTCAATTGGATGAGAAAATTTTTTGGAATTTATACTGTCCAACAGTGTAATGTCATTTCACAAAGTGTAAACTAAAATGTGTACACCATAGTGTACATTTAGCAAGATTCATACCGATTGAACTTTGCTATTTGTACACTGATTTTTGACACATTGTTTGACACTTACGTTGTTGTCAACTACCAATTGGATGGGAAAACTGTTTGAAATTTATGCTATCCAACAGGATAATGTCAAGTGAAAAAGTGTAAATTAAAGAACACACCACTGTGTACATGTGGCAAGGTCCTTACCGATTGAACTTTGCTATTTGTAAGCTAATTTTTGACACGTTGTTTGACACTTGAATTGTTGTCAAGTGTTAATTGGGTGCAAAAACTGTTTGAAATTTATACTGTCCAACAGGTTAATGCCATGTGGCAAAGTGTAAATTAAAGTGCATACACCATAGTGTACATGTAGCAAGGTTCTTAACGATTGACCTTTACTATTTGTACACTGATTTTTGACAAGTTGTTTGACCCTTGCATTGTTATCAAGTGTCAATCGGATGGGAAAACTATTTGAAATTTAACTTTTCCAGTAGGGTAATGTCACGTGGTAAAGTGTAAACTAAAGTGTACACATGGCAAACTTCTCGCCGATTGAACTTTGCTATTTGTACACTGATTTTTGACACATTGTTTGACCCTTGCATTGTTGTCAAGTGTCAATTGGATGGGAAAACTATTTGAAATTTAAATTGTCCGATAGGGTAACGTCATGTGGTAAAGTTTAAACGAAAGTGTACACCATAGTGTACATGTAGCCAGGTTCTTACCAATTAAACTTTGCTATCTGTACACTGATTTTTGGTACGTTGTTTAAAGCTTACATTATTGTCAAGTGTCAGTTGGATGGGAAAACTGTTTAAGATTTAAATTGTCAAATAGGGTAATGTCACGTGGCAAAGTGTAAACTAAAGTGTACACCATAGTATACATGTAGCAAGGTTCTCAGCGATTGAATTTTGCTATTTGTACACAGATTTCTGACTTGTTGTTTGACACTTGCGTTGTTGTCATGTGTCAATTGCATGAGAAAAAATTGAAATTTAAACTGTCCAACAGGGTAATGTCACGTGGCTAAGTGTAAACTAAAGTGTACATGTAGCGAGGTCCTTATCGATTGAAATTTGCTATTTTTACACTCATTTTTAGCATGTTGTTTGACACTTGTATTGTTGTCAAGTGTCAATTGGATGAGAAAAATGTGTGAAATTTAAACTATCCAACGGGATAATGTCTCGTGGCAAAGGGAAAGCTATAGTTTACACCATAGTTTACCTGTAGTAAGGTTCGTACCGATTGAGCTATGCTATTTTTACACTCATTTTTGGCACGTTGTTTGACACATGCATTGTTGTCAAGTGTCAATTGGATGGGAAAGTTGTTTGAAATTTAAACTGTCCAACAGGGTAATGTTAGGTGGCAGAGTGTAAACTAAAGTGTACACCATAGTGTACACGTAGTAAGGTCCTTACCGATTGAACTTTACTATTTATAAACAAAAGTGTACACGATAGTGTACATATAGCAAGGTTCTAACCGATTGAACTTTGCTATTTGTCCACTGATTTTGGACACGTTGTTTGACACTTGCATTATTGTCAAGTGTCAATTAGATGGGAAAGCTGTTTGAAATTTAAATTGTCCAACAGGGTAACATCACGTGGCAAAGTTTAAACTAAAGTGTACACTATAGTGTACATGTAGCGATATTCTTATCAATTGAACTTTTCTATCTGTACATTGATTTTTAGCACGTTGTTTAACGCTTGCATTATTTTCAAGTGTCAGTTGGATTGGAAAACTGTTTAAAATTTAAATTGTCAAATAGGGTAATGTCACGTGGCAAAGTGTAAACTAAAGTGTACACCATAGTGTACATGTAGCAAGGTTCTCAGTGATTGAATTTTGCTATTTGTACACAGATTTCTGACATATTGTTTGACACTTGTGTTGTTGTCATATGTCAATTGCGTGGAAAAAAAATTGAAATTTAAACTGTCCAACAGGGTAATGTCACGTGGTTAAGTGTAAACTAAAGTGTACACCAAAGTGTACACGTAGCAAGGTTCTTATCGATTGAAATTTGCTATTTTTACACTCATTTTTGGCACGTTGTTTGACACTTGTATTGTTATCAAGTGTCAATTGGATGAGAAAAATGTTTGACATTTAAACTGTCCAATGGGGTAATATCACGTGGCAAAGGGAAAACTAAAGTTTACACCATAGTATACATGTAGTAAGGTTCTTACCGATTGAACTTTGCTATTTTTACACTCATTTTTGGCTCGTTATTTAACACATGCGTTGTTGTTAAGTGTTAATTGGATTGGAAAGTTGTTCTAAATTTAAATTGTCCAACAGGGTAATGTTAGGTGGCAAAGTGTAAACTAAAGTGTACACCAAAGCATACATGTAGCAAGGTCCTTATCAATTGAATTTTGCTATTTGTAAACTGATTTTTGACACGTTGTTTGACACTTGCATTATTGTCAAGTGTCAATTGGATGGAAAAGCTATTTGAAATTTAAATTGTCCAACAGGGCAACTTCACATGGCAATGTGTAAACTAAAGTGTAAACCATAGTGTACATTTAGCGAGGTTCTTACATATTGAACTTTGCTATTTGTCCACTGATTTTTGACACTTGCATTATTGTCAAGTGTCAAATGGATGGAAAAACTGTTTGAAATTTAAACTATCCGACAGGGTAATGTCATGTGGCAAAGTGTAAACTAAAGTGTACACTAGAGTGTACACGTAGTAAGGTTCTTACCGATTGAATTTTACTATTTGTACACTAATTTTTGACTCATTGTTTGACACTAGTATTGATGTCAAGTGTTAATTGGATGGGAAAATTAGTTGAAATTTAAACTATCTAAAGGGGTAATGTCATGTGGTAAAGTGTAAACTAAAGTGTACACCATAGTGTACATGTAGCAAAGTTCTCAGCGATTGAATTTTGCTATTTGTACACAGATTTCTGACTTGTTGTTTGACACTTGCGTTGTTGTCATGTGTCAATTGCATGGGAAAAAATTGAAATTTAAACTGTCCAACAAAGTAATGTCACGTGGCTAAGTATAAATTAAAGTGTATACCAAAGTGTACATGTAGCAAGGTCCTTATCGATTGAACTTTTCTATTTGTACACTGATTTTTAACAAGTTGTTTAACACTTGCATTGTTGTTAAGTGTCATTTGGATGGGAAAACTGTTTGAAATTTAAACTGTCCAACAGGGTATTGTCACATGGCAAAGTGTAAACGAACGTGTATACCACAGTGTACATGTAGCAAGGTTCTTACCGATTGAACTTTGAAATTTGTACACGGATTTTTGACACGTTATTCGACACTTTCATTGTTGTCAAGTGTCGAATGGATGGAAAAACTATTTGAAATTTAAGCTATCATACAGGGTAATGTCACGTGACAAAGTATAAACTAAAGTGTACACCAGAGTGTACATGTAGCTAGGTTCTTACCGATTGAACTTTGCTATCTGTACACTCATTTTTGACACATTTTTTCACATTTACATTGTTGTCAAGTGTCAATTGGACGAGAAAACTATTTGAAATTTATACTGTCGAACAGGTTAATGTCACGTGGCAAAGGATAAACTAAAGTGTGTACACCATAGTGTACATGTAGCAAGGTTTTTACCAATTGAACTTTCTTTTTTGTACACTGATTTTTGACACGTGGCTGGACACTTGCAATGTTGTCAAGTGTCAATTGGATGGAAAAACTATTTGAAATTTAAATTGTCCAACAGAGTAATGTCACGTGGTAATGTGTAAACTAAAGTGTACACCATAGTGTAAAAATAGGAAGGTTCTTACCGATTGAACTTTGCTATTTGTACACTGATTTTTGACACATTGTTTGACACTTCCATTGTTGTCAAGTGTCAAATGGATGGGAAAACTATTTGAAATTTAAACTGTCCAACAGAGTAATGTCACATGGCAAAGTGTAAACTAAAGTTTACACCAGAGTGTACATGTAGTAAGGTTATTACCGATTGAACTTTGCTAATTGTACACTAATTTTTGACTTGTTGCTTGACACTAGTATCGTTATCAAGTATCAATTGGATGGAAAAACTGGTTAATATTTAAACTGTCCAAGAGGGTAATGTTACGCGATAAAGTGTGAACTAAAGTGTACACCATAGTGTACATGTAGCAAGGTTTTTTTTGGTTGAACTTTGCTATTTGTAGGCTGACTTTTGACATGTTGTTTGATATTTACATTGTCGTCAAGTGTCAATTGGATGGGAAAAATGTTTGAAATTTAAACTTTCCAACATGGCAATGACACGTGGCAAAGGGTAAACTAAAGTGTACACCATAGTGTACATATTGCAAGGTTATTGTTGATTGAACTTTGTTATTTGTACACTAATTTTTGACACGTCGTTTTACATTTGCATTGTTGTTAAGTGTAAATTCGATGGGAAAACCATTTGAAACTTAAATTATCCAACAGGGTAATGTCACGTGGCAATGTGTAAACTAACAACGTGTACACCACAATATAAATGTCGCAAGGTTCTTACCGATTGAACTTTGCTATTTGTACACTGATTTTTAACACATTGTTAGACACTTACATTGTTGTCAAGTGTCAATTGGATGGGAAAACTATTTGAAATTTAAACTATCCAACAGGATAATGTCACGTGGCAAAGTGTAAACTAAAGTGTACACCAGAGTGTACATGTAGCAAGGTTCTTACCGATTGAACTTTGCTACTTATACACTAATTTTTTACTCATTGTTTGACACTAGTATTGTTATCAAGTGTCAATTGGATGGGAAAACTGGTTGAAATTTAAACTGTCCAAGAAGGTAATGTCACGCGGTAAAGTGTAAACTAAAGCGTACACTATAGTGTACATGTAGCAAGGTTCTTTTCGGTTGAACTTTGCTATTTGTAGGCTAATTTTTGACACGTTGTTTGAAACTTGCATTATCGTCAAGTGTGAATTAGATGGAAAAACTGCTTGAAATTTAAACTTTCCAACAGGGCAATGACACGTGGTAAAGTGTAAACTAAAGTCTACACCATATTGTACATGTTGCAAGGTTCTTACTGATTGAACCTTGCTATTTGTACACTGATTTTTAACACGGTGTTAGACACTTACATTGTTGTAAAGTGTCAATTGGATGGGAAAACTATTTGAAATTAAAACTGTCCAACAGTGTAATATCATGTGGCAAATTGTAAACTAAAGTGTAAACCATATTGTACATGTAGCAAGATTCTTACCGATTGAACTTTGCTATTTGGACACTAATTTTTGACACGTTGTTTTACATTTGCATTGTTGTCAAGTGTAATTTAGATGGGAAAACTATTTGAAATTTAAACTGTCCAACAAGGTAATGTCACGTGACAAAGTGTAAACTAAAGTGTACACCATTGTGTACATGTAGCAATGTTCTTTTCAGTTGAACTTTGCTATTTGTAGGCTGATTTTTGACACGTTGTTTGATATTTGCATTGTCGTCAAGTGATAATTGGATGGGAAAACTGCTTGAAATTTAAACTTCCCAACAGGGCAATGACACGTGGCAAAGGGTAAACTAAAGTGTGCACCATAGTGTACATGTTGCAAGGTTCTTGCCGATTGAACTTTGCTATTTGTAACCTGATTTTTGACACCTTTTTTAACACTTGCATTGTCGTCTAGTGTCAATTGGGAGGGAAATTTGTTTGAAATTTAAACTGTCCAACAGGGTAATGTCAGGTGGCAAAGTGTAAACTAAAGTGTACACCATAGTGTACATGTAGTAAGGTCCTTACCGATTGAACTTTGCTCTTTGTAAACTAAAGTGTACACGATAGTGTACATATAGAAAGATTTTTATCGATTGAACTTTGCTCTTTGTCCACTGATTTTGGACACGTTGTTTGACACTTACATTGTTGTCAAGTGTCAATTGGATGGGAAAGCTGTTTGGAATTTAAATTCTCCAACAGGGTAACGTCACATGGTAAAGTTTAAACTAAAGTGTACACCATAGTGTACATGTAGTAAGGTTCTTACCAATTAAACTTTTCTATATGTACACTAATTTTTGGCACGTTGTTTAATGCTTGCATTATTGTCTAGTGTCAGTTGGATTGGAAAACAGTTTAAAATTTAAATTGTCAAATAGGGTAATGTCACGTGGCAAAATATAAACTAAAGTGTGCACCATAGTGTACATGTAGCAAGGTTCTCAGTGATTGAATTTTGCTATTTGTACACAAATTTCTGACATGTTGTTTGACACCTGCGTTGTTGTCATGTGTCAATTGCATGGGAAAAAATTGAAATTTAAACTGTCCAACAGGGTAATGTCACGTGGGTAAGTGTAAACTAAAGTGTACACTAAAGTGTACATGTAGCAAGGTCCTTATCAATTGAAATTTGCTATTTTTACACTCATTTTTGGCACATTATTTGACAGTTGCATTGCTGTCAAGTGTTAATTGGATGAGAAAAATGTTTGAAATTTAAACTGTCCAATGGGGTAATGTCACGTGGCAAAGGGAAAACTAAGGTTTACACCATAGTATACATGTAGTAAGGTTCTTACCGATAGAACTTTGCTATTTTTAAACTCATTTTTGGCACGTTGTTTAACACATGCATTGTTGTCAAGTGTCAATTGGATTAAAAAGTTCTTCTAAATTTAAACTGTCCAACAGGGTAATGTCAAGTGGCAAAGTGTAAACTAAAGTGTACATGTAGCAAGGTCCTTATCAATTGAACTTTGCTATTTGTAGACTGACTTTTGATACTTGTATTGTTGTCAAGTGTCAATTGGATGAAAAAACTATTTGAAATTTATACTGTCTAATAGGGTAACGTTACGTGGCAAAGGGTAAACTAAAGTGTGCACACCACTGTGTACATATAGCAAGGTTTTTACCAATTGAACTTTCTTTTTTGTACATTGATTTTTGACACATGCTGGACACTTGCAATGTTGTCAAGTGTCAATTGGATGGAAAAACTATTTGAAATTTAATTTGTCCAATAGGGTAATGTCACATGGTAATGTGTAAACTAAAGTGTACACCATAGTGTACATGTAGGAAGGTTCTTACCAATTGAACTTTGCTATTTGTACACTGATTTTTAACAAATTGTTTGACACTTCCATTGTTATCAAATGTCAAATGGATGGAAAAACTGTTTGAAATTTAAACTGTCTAACAAGATAATGTCATGTGGCAAAGTGTAAACTAAAGTGTACACCAGAGTGTACATGTAGTAAGGTTCTTACCGATTGAACTTTGCTACTTGTACACTAATTTTTGACTCATTGTTTGATACTAGTATTGTTGTCAAGTGTCTATTGGATGGGAAAATTGGTTGAAATTTAAACTATCCAAGAGGGTAATGTCACGCGGTAAAGTGTAAACTAAATCGTACACCATAGTGTACATGTAGCAAGGTTCTTACCGATTGAACTTTGCTATTTGTACCCTGATTTTTAAAACGTTGTTTGACACTTGCATTATCTTCAAGCATCAATTGGATGGGAAAACTGTTTGAAATTAAAACTGTCCAATAGGGTAATATCACGTGGCAAAGTGTAAACTAAAGTGTACACCACATTGTACATGTAGCAAGATTCTTACCGATTGAACTTTGCTTTTCGTACACTAATTTTTGACACGTTGTTTTACATTTGCATTGTTGTTAAGTGTAAATTAGATGGGAAAACTATTTGAAATTTAAATTATCTAACAGGGTAATGTCACGTGGCAAAGTGTAAACTAACAACGTGTACACCATAGGGTACGTGTAGAAAGGTTTTTACCGATTGAACTTTGCAGTTTGTACACAGATTTTTGACACGTTGTTCGACACTTTCATTGTTGTCAAGTGTCGAATGGATGGGAAAATTGTTTGAAATTTAAACTGTCAAACAGGGTAATGTCACGTGACAAAGTGTAAACTAAAGTGTACACCAATGTGTACATGTAGATAGGTTCTTACCGTTTGAACTTTGCTATATTTAAACTGATTTTTGACACATTGTTTGACACTTGCATTATTGTCAAGTGTCAATTGGATGAGAAAACTATTTGAAACTTATACTATCCAATAGGGTAATGTCACGCGGCAAAGGGTAAACTAAAGTGTGTACACCATAGTATACATGTAGTAAGGTTTTTACCAATTGAACTTTTTTTTTGTACACTAATTTTTGACACGTGGCTGGACACTTGCAATGTTGTCAAGTGTCAATTGGATGGAAAAACTATTTGAAATTTAATTTGTCCAATGGGGTAATGTCACATGGCAATGTGCAAACTAAAGGGTTTACCATAGCGTACATGTAGCGAGGTTCTTACCGATCAAACTTTGCTATTTGTACACTGATTTTTTTGGCACGTTGTTGACACTTGCATTGTTGTCAAGTGTCAATTAGATAAGAAAACTATTTGAAATTTATACTATCCAATAGGGTAATGCCACGTGGCAAAGGGTAAACTAAAGTTTGTACACCATAGTGTACATATAGCAAGGTTTTTACCAATTGAACTTTGTTTTTTGTACACTGATTTTTGACACGTGGCTTGACACTTCCAATGTTGTCAAGTGTCAATTGGATGGAAAAACTATTTGAAATTTAAATTGTCCAACAAGATAATGTCATGTGGTAATGTGTAAACTAAAGTGTACATCATAGTGTACATGTAGAAAGGTTCTTACCAATTGAACTTTGCTATTTGTACACTGATTTTTGACACATTATTTGACACTTCCATTGTTGTCAAGTGTCAAATGGATGGGAAAACTGTTTGAAATTTAAACTATCTAACAAGGTAATATCACGTGGCAAAGTGTAAACTAAAGTGTATGCCAGAGTGTACATGTAGCAAGGTTATTACCGATTGAACTTTGCTACTTGTACACTAATTTTTGACTCATTGTTTGACTCTAGTATTGTTTTCAAGTGTCAATTGGATGGAAAAACTATTTGAAATTTAATTTGTCCAATGGGGTAATGTCACATGGCAATGTGCAAACTAAAGGGTTTACCATAGCGTACATGTAGCGAGGTTCTTACCGATCAAACTTTGCTATTTGTACACTGATTTTTTTGGCACGTTGTTGACACTTGCATTGTTGTCAAGTGTCAATTAGATAAGAAAAATATTTGAAATTTATACTATCCAATAGGGTAATGCCACGTGGCAAAGGGTAAACTAAAGTTTGTACACCATAGTGTACATATAGCAAGGTTTTTACCAATTGAACTTTGTTTTTTGTACACTGATTTTTGACACGTGGCTTGACACTTCCAATGTTGTCAAGTGTCAATTGGATGGAAAAACTATTTGAAATTTAAATTGTCCAACAAGATAATGTCATGTGGTAATGTGTAAACTAAAGTGTACATCATAGTGTACATGTAGAAAGGTTCTTACCAATTGAACTTTGCTATTTGTACACTGATTTTTGACACATTATTTGACACTTCCATTGTTGTCAAGTGTCAAATGGATGGGAAAACTGTTTGAAATTTAAACTATCTAACAAGGTAATATCACGTGGCAAAGTGTAAACTAAAGTGTATGCCAGAGTGTACATGTAGCAAGGTTATTACCGATTGAACTTTGCTACTTGTACACTAATTTTTGACTCATTGTTTGACTCTAGTATTGTTTTCAAGTGTCAATTGGATGGAAAAACTATTTGAAATTTAATTTGTCCAATGGGGTAATGTCACATGGCAATGTGCAAACTAAAGGGTTTACCATAGCGTACATGTAGCGAGGTTCTTACCGATCAAACTTTGCTATTTGTACACTGATTTTTTTGGCACGTTGTTGACACTTGCATTGTTGTCAAGTGTCAATTAGATAAGAAAAATATTTGAAATTTATACTATCCAATAGGGTAATGCCACGTGGCAAAGGGTAAACTAAAGTTTGTACACCATAGTGTACATATAGCAAGGTTTTTACCAATTGAACTTTGTTTTTTGTACACTGATTTTTGACACGTGGCTTGACACTTCCAATGTTGTCAAGTGTCAATTGGATGGAAAAACTATTTGAAATTTAAATTGTCCAACAAGATAATGTCATGTGGTAATGTGTAAACTAAAGTGTACATCATAGTGTACATGTAGAAAGGTTCTTACCAATTGAACTTTGCTATTTGTACACTGATTTTTGACACATTATTTGACACTTCCATTGTTGTCAAGTGTCAAATGGATGGGAAAACTGTTTGAAATTTAAACTATCTAACAAGGTAATATCACGTGGCAAAGTGTAAACTAAAGTGTATGCCATCGAGTAGTTTAGAAGAGAGCACCTAGGGTGTATGAAGTAGATACTTACTCAGCACTGTCGGTGAAAATAGATTCCTTATTCCATAAGGTTGAAAGCATTTCACAAACCGCCACTGCTAAGCAAGTTATGAAGCAGAGTTGTGAAAAATGTGGAGCAGATCACAGTACTGCTACTTGCCCAAATCTGGCACAAGGAGTAGAACATGTAGAATTCGCACAATGGGGTCAGCGCTAGCAGAATAACCCACATTCAGAAACTTTCAATCAAGGCTAGAAAAAACACCCAAATTTCTCTTGGAGCAACCAAAATCAAAATAGACCACAAGGGCAATATCAGCAGCAAGACAAAAAGCCAAATTTGGAGGATATGTTCGAGAAATTTATGGCACACACCAATCAGTACATGGAAGCCAATAACCAATTTATGCGAAGGACGGAAACAACGCTTCAAGATCAAAGTGCAGCGATCAAGAACTTGGAGACACAAGTGGGATAGATAGCAGTTTCCATGACGGGTAGAGCACCGGGAAACCTACCCAGCAATACTGAAGTTAACCCTAAGGAACATGCAAAGGCTATAACAACCAGAAGTGGAGTACAACTGCCGGAACCACATGTAACAAGTTCGGGAGCCAACAAGGAATCAATGCCAACCTTGGAGGAAGAAAGTGTGGAGCAAACTGACAATGCAACGGGAGATGAGGTTAAGAGAAATTCCAAGACATCACAGGGTAAAAATACTAATCCTGTTAACCCTAATGAGCCTCCTATTCTGTTTCCACAAAGGTTGAGAAAGCACAAAATGGATCAGCAATACAGTAAGTTCCTTGAAGTCTTCATATCAACATCCTATTTGCTGAAGCACTTGTCCAGATGCCGAGCTATGCAAAATTCTTGAAGGATATCCTCTCCAACAAGCGAAAGATAGAAGAACACAAAACAGTAATGTTGACTGAGGAATGCAGCGCCAGAATCCAGAGAAAGCTACCCCCAAAACTGAAAGATCCAGGGAGTTTTACTGTACCCTGCACTATTGGAGACTGTTATTTTGATAAAGCTTTGTGTGATTTGGGTGCAAGTATTAATCTAATGCCTCTTTCTATTTTCAGGAAACTCGGCTTGGGAGAAGCAAAAGCCACAACAGTGACATTGCAGTTAGCAGATCGATCCCTTACACATCCAAGAGGAATCATTGAAGACGTGCTCGTAAAAGTGGAGAAGTTCATATTTTCAGCTGATTTTCTTATCTTGGACATGGAAGAAGATAAAGATGTTCCACTCATTTTGGGGCGACCTTTCTTAGCCACTGGGAGAGCAATTGTAGATATTCAGAAGGGGCAACTGATATTAAGGTTTGGTGAGGAGTAAATCTCATTCAACGTGTTCAAAGCAATGAAATTCCCTACTGAGGCAGACAGTTGTTGTGACGCCCCGAACTTACGCTTCGAGGGTCACGTACTAAACATAATAGCTTCTACCTTTGGTATATGTAAATACTCTTAAATAGAAGTGTTACATGTGAAAAACTTATTTTCAACTTGGTAAAATAATCCTTATAAAATTTGATGGCCGATAAAAGTGCATGTCGACAAGGAATTATGCTTCACATATACGGCCTCGGCACTGTCAAGATTAGTTGGGGCAGCAAGTTTGACAAATTTTATAAAATTCATCCCAACTCCGTTTTCTATGAAATTTGTGGAATTAGAAAGATAATTTCAAGTAATTTTCTAGGTTAAAATATGAAAATTTTCCAAGATCATATGTATAGACGTTTTACTGAAAACAGTGAAGTATTACACAGGAGATCCAGATTGACCTTTGGACGTTAAAACCTTGATAACTCAGGCCATAGCTATCCAAATTGAGTGATTCCTTCGGCCATGTTTAGAAAACTAAAATAGGAAAAGAAAAATATTTTTAGAATTTCAAATGGACGTTTATATTGTTAGAAACATCATTTTGAAATTGACTCCAGAAACTGTCCCGTTTCTGCCTTTGTCTCTTGCAAGGAAAATAAACTACAAAAATGTCTCTTAACATAACATGAAAGATAAAATTACAAAATTTAATATTAATACCATAATACATCATGTCATGTTCATATTTTTACATAATACCATAAAAAAAATAGATGGAAAAACTGTCATCGAACAAAACACACAAAAGAAAACTTTCGGTACAAAACTTCGTTGTCCTTAATCCATCATCGCGTAAGCCAACTAACTTCCATCAATTCAAATGATCATGGATCTGAAAATTTAGCATAACATACTATGAGTATAAGAAATACTCAGTAAGATACCATGCTTGGATTTTTATCATGATAATACCACACAAAAGAATACAATCAAACCCATACTTGCATATTCCGGCTTGCCGGTGCCCTTCGGACTTGTCCTAAGGCATAAATAGATATCTAACTTTGTGGACTTGTCCACCATAATCATATTATGATTTTTCATGCATAACTTAAGCATAAATATTACCATGAAAATCATAACTCTTAAGCATGAAAGTATCTTACCGTAAAATTTGAAGATCTTCGATTGAAATGTAAATTGGAAGTGCTAGGTTTACTTCCTTCCCTTCCTTTCTTATTTTCGGTTTTTTCTCTCTTTTTAAGTGTATAAGTGTTTTGTAAAATGAAGGAAATCTTTCTATGGCAATGGATATGGATGTATTTATATATATATAAAGATAAGGATAAAAGCTTGATATTTTTTTTATTTTTTTTTCTCTTCCCACCGCCTCACCCCTTCTTTTCTCCCATTTTTCTTTTTCTTTTTTTTTTCTTACTTGTACACATGTTTGGTCTACTATCTAAGTGTATGGTGATGATGGAGGACAAGTGGGTTGATTATAGGGTAATAAGTGGCCTCAAAACCTAGATTTACAAAGGAAACCTCTTATCTTTTCAACTAGTATAATCTAAACCCTCTAACTTTCATTGTTAACAAAGTGTACCCCAAATTTAAACTTATACCCAACTTACATATTCAAAAATTGTAGATTGTAACATAATTTAATCATTTGGTCAATTGAAGCCCTAACAAAATAATCCACTTCATTTAAATCCAAACTTGCCTTAAGTTTCGACTAGCTATTAATCACCTCATGTATACACAACCTCGACACTTCATGCCTACATTCATTAACTACCTCTATCATTAACCACTACAAAGGTGTTGTCCCCTTTTACCATATGGCCAAAAATAATATTGAAAGTTAAATTGCTATCCCAAAGAAATTTAAACAAGCATAAAATTTCGGAGTATTACAGTTTTTTCCAGATCGATGTAGTCGACCGAATAGTTCAAGACACATTTCGGCTACATCATCCTTCCGATGCATATGAGGCTTGCATTGCACATTCACAATCCACCCATTCTGAATCAAGTGAGATTGAGACATGTGCTCGGTTTTTGGAGAGTAACCAGCCATATATGCGCAGACGCTACTATGAAGAGCTGAGAACTAGAATTGAAAATCAGTGCCGTCTATTGTGAAACCGCCCAAATTGGAACTCAAACAACTGCCACCACATCTTCGATATGTGTACCTGGGGGAATCTTCTACACTACCCGTTATTATTTCAAGCACTGTCAGTGAGGTAGAGGAAGAGAAACTACTTCGGGTGTTAAGGGAGAATAAAACAGCTATTGGATGGTCGATTGCAGATATAAAGGGGATCAGCCCATCTATATGCATGCATAAGATACTCATGGAGGAA
>NW_019229313.1:27278-29707 GCF_002742605.1 Olea europaea var. sylvestris
GTGCAAGTTGTTCCCAAGAAAGGAGGAATCACAGTGATAGAAAATGAGAGAAATGAGTTGATTCCTACACGGACGGTGACTGGGTGGAGAGTGTGCATTGACTACCGTAAGCTTAACTCAGCTACTCGAAAGGATCATTTTCCATTACCATTCATCGATCAGATGTTGGAGAGATTAGCAGGGCATTCGCACTACTGTTTCCTAGATGGGTACTCCGGGTATAATAAGATTCCAGTGGCACCAGACGATCAGGAGAAGACCACTTTCACTTGCCCCTATGGCACCTTTGCATACAGAAGGATGCCTTTTGGATTATGCAATGCTCCTGGTACCTTTCAGCGCTGCATGATGGCTATTTTCTCAAACATGATTGAGAAATTCATCGAAGTATTCATGGATGACTTCTCTATGTTTGGATCTTCATTTGATGAGTGCCTGGAGCATCTAAGTCTTGTGCTACAACGGTGTACAGAGACCAACTTGGTGTTGAATTGGGAGAAATGTCACTTTATGGTGCAAGAAGGCATCGTACTAGGGCACAAAATTTCAGCAAAGGGTATTGAAGTGGACACGGCAAAGATTCAGGTGATCGAGAATTTACCACCACCTACCTCAATGAAGGGTGTTCGTAGTTTTCTTGGGCACGCTAGATTCTACAGAAGGTTTATCAAGGATTTTTCAAAAATTACCAAACCTCTGTGCTGTTTACTGACGAAGGAGTCCACATTTGAGTTTACTGATGAGTGTCTGCAGGCCTTTAACACTTTGAAAGAGAAGTTGACTTCAGCACCTGTAATTATCACACCGGATTGGAATCTGCCATTTGAATTAATGTGTGACGCCAGTGATTATGCTATGGGAGCCGTGTTGGGTCAACGAAGGAATAAGGTATTTCACGTGATCTACTATGCAAGTAAGACTTTGAATGATGCTCAGTTAAATTATGCCACTACGGAGAAAGAGCTTCTTGCTATAGTCTATGCATTTGACAAATTTTGATCATACCATGTGGGGTCGAAGATCGTAGTCTACACAGATCATGCGTCTATCAGGTACTTAATGGAAAAGAAAGATGCTAAGCCACGTCTCATTCATTGGATATTACTACTTCAAGAGTTTGACTTGGAAATTAAGGATAAGAAAGGCAGTGAAAACGTGGTGGCGGACCACCTATCTCGGCTTGAGGACACAGAACGGACAGAGATAGTGGAAATAAATGAAATCTTCCTAGACGAATAGACTTTTGGTGTGATGGAAACACCCTGGTATGCAGATATAGTTAACTATCTAGCCAGGTCTATCATACCGCCAGATTATTCAAGTCACCAGAAGAAGAAATTCTTCGCTGAATTGAAGAATTATTTTTAGGAAGATCCCATTCTCTACAGGCGGGGGGCTGATCAAATTGTTCGTCGCTGTGTACCAGAGGAAGAGGTGCCCTTGATACTAGAAAACTGTCACTCATCTATATATGCAGGGCATTTTGGTGCTTCGAAAACAGCTGCGAAGATTCTTCAATCAGGTTTTTACTGGCCTACACTCTTTAAAGATGCTTTTGAATTTGTGAAAAGGTGTGATCGATGTCAGCGCACGGGTAACATATCTAGAAGAAATGAGATGCCTTTGAATAGTATCTTAGAGGTGGAATTATTCGACGTCTGGGGGATCGATTTCATGGGGCCATTCCCACCATCTTTTTCAAATCAATACATTTTAGTGGCGGTGGACTATGTCTTGAAGTGGGTTGAAGCGGTTGCATTGCCTACAAATGATGGGAAAGTGGTGATTGAGTTTGTGAAGAAGAATATTTTCACCCGATTTGGGACACCGAGAGCCATAATCAGTGACGGGGGCACACATTTATGCAATCGTCAGTTCGAGCAGTTGTTATCAAAATATGGCTTCAAGCACCGCATAGCCACTGTATATCATCCCTAAACCAGCGGACAGGTTGAAGTATCCAATAGGCAATTGAAGCGTATTCTGGAAGTCACAGTTAACTCATCACGAAAGGATTGGTCAAAGAAACGGGATGATGCCTTGTGGGCCTACAGGACTGCATTCAAGACTCCTATAGGAATGTCTCCATATCGACTGGTTTTTGGGAAAGCATGCCATCTACCTCTCGAGATCGAACATCATGCTTACTGGGCAATGAAGAAGTTGAACTTCGATTTGAAGGCTGCAGGTGAAAAACGGCTGTTACAACTGAATGAACTTGATGAACTCAGAATGGAAGCCTGTGAGAACTCAAAGATCTACAAAGAGCGCACTAAGAAATGGCATGACATGCATATCCAGAGGCGTGACTTTCAAGTGGGGCAAAAAGTGTTACTGTATAACTCCAGGCTTAAGCTGTTTCCAGGAAAATTGAGATCGAGATGGTCTGGTCCATATACCATTACCAAGTATTTCCACATGGGGCAATT
>NW_019229313.1:29803-34067 GCF_002742605.1 Olea europaea var. sylvestris
GTCAATGGACAGCGGTTGAAGCACTACTGGGGCGGTGATTTCTCAAAGGACAAGTCTATCGTCCAACTTGGATCACCAGAATGACGCATTACGGTAAAGTCGAGCTATCGACTATAACATAGCGCTGAGTGGGAGGCAACCCACTGTATCCTTTATTTTATTTTATTGCATTGCATTAGTTTAGGAATTTGTTTGATTTTAGTTTGTTTCGTAGGTCATCGATCATATTTTGCATGATAGCCTAGGCATTTCACGTTTAATGTTGCATGAATCGGGGCGTTATGAAGTGTGTCGGGTGTTCGAGTGTATGTCACGCATTCCGATGTGCGAAGATGTTCGTTTTGGTTAAGATTTCAGAATGCGGGTCAATATTTTTGAAAAATCGATTTTGGTGCCAAGTTTTCGATAAGCATATTCCTTTTTCAAGTCAAAAATTTCAATTTTTTTTATGAATATAGCGGAGTAAGTCCAAATTTTTAAGTGAAAAATCGATTTTGGGGGAGTTTAAATTCTATGTTATGTTTTTGAAAAAGAAAATTTATAAAACCCGATTTTGGTCTATGCGGCCGCATAGACCGCAACCGAAGGCACAAAGCCCCCAAATGGGTGCATTATGCGACCGCCTAGTGCAGCACTATGCGATCGCATAGTGCTGTGGCCACGGGTTTTAACCCGTGGCCACCCCCATTTTTCCCCACATCCCCCCCTCACGCCACACTCCTTGCACTCTCACTCACACACGAAATCACTCCACACGAGCACCCTTCATCTTCACTTGCACTCATTTTCACCATCACACTTGCACCTAATTCACTACACAAACTTAATTGCATACACCACAAAATTACACTACACACACTCCTCACACTAGTGCGTGGATATTGACACACATCAAGCTTCCAACTTGCCAAGCAAGGTATGAATTCTAACTCCGACAAAATTTCGGGCTTCATTCTTACATTCTCTTTCAATGTGTGGATTTAGTTAGAATGTATTGTGGTAGATTGGTGTACTATTGTGAATTTGGGGAACTTTCATGGTAGTGTATGTAAGAAATAGGAAGTAATTCACATTGCACACCAAGTGTTCGACGAAATGCCACATTAACGCATGTTTTGATTTTTTGGGCTTTTCACTTAGGTAATAGTTTACAACGTTATTGTGTAGCGTGTTTGTCGAAAAATCATGTGATATTTCAATTGAAAACATTACCTTAACATTTGAAGTGACAAAGGCATTTCATGGTTCAACATATCCACTCACGTCACTACCTTCGTCCCTATGTTTTCTAATGCAAACGACCTCCGATTAGGGTGAAATTTGGATATATGCTAGATATCATTATGTACTTTCACATGTCCAAAACTTGCTCGGGAAAATTTCAATATTTCTCGGTGCTGCCCGGGGCCGAACTTGGTCACTTGGTCATGGGTAAAAATTTTTAGAAATGCATGTTCGAGCCAAAATTTTGAGTTTTCCATACTTATGCAATGCTAGAGTTATATTGATGATTCATGTTATGAAACATTGCATAAACACACGTAAATGTGCATATTGAAGAAAGTTTGGGGGATTATGAATTCAAAGTTTATTCATGTCCTTTTTTCTACACCAAGTGAGTGATATTGTGTATTTCCTTTTGCAGGATGCCTCCTAAACGAAGTTCAAAGGTAAAAGAGAAAGTCAGCTCATCATCTGGAACAGCCCGAACAACGAAACCCGAAGGGGGTGTCAGATGATTCCTATCATCAGATACGGCAGCCCGATACGCCAATGTTGTGCGTGATTGGGCAATCATTCCCGGGAGGCCAGTAAAGTTAGAAGACTTCCCCAACTTTGAATTGACATATCTTATTCACAATTGTGGTTGGGAAAAGGTTATAGAAAGACCTCACCCGGTGTATGAGAATCTGACAAAGGAATTTTATGCAAATTTCAACACAAAAATCGATACCCCGGATCAGAGCATTTACATAAGACATGGGTTAGGGGTAAATGGATTATGTTCTCACCCCATCCATAGCAATTTTATGGTTATTCATGTGCCATAACATCGAGCCTATATCCCACAGAACAACATTTACAAATCCAAGGGTCGGATTCATATACCATTTGGTTAGAGGGAACAAGATTGATCTAGCCACGTACATCTACAACCAAATTCATGGTTCAGGCACTTGGGGTGATAGGCACTACTCACTAATTTTTCCCAGTCTGATAAGTGGAATATGTAGAGTAGCGGGGATACAAATCCAACCTGGGGAAGCACCAGAAAAGCCAAGCCCCTTTATCAAGCAATCCACACTAGAGGCCCAAGACCGAGCAAGACTGAAGCACCAATAGAAATTAGAAAACGCACGACGACGACGGCAATTGAACGAGGAAGGTCAAGCAGATGCAGACCTTGACATGCCTCAAATTCCTCCACCACCACCCCAGGTTGATATGGACAATCAGGTTTTGAGGCAAATATTCGCCACCACCACTGGAACTAGCCGAGACATACAACATCTCCAGCAGAGTTTCGAGACCATGACTACCACTGTTGACAAAGTGCAGAGAAACCTCTACTCTTCTTGGGACTATACAAGGGGTGCTTTGAATGAAGCCACAGTGGCACGATGGGAAGTGGAGACCATGAATGGTAGGTTCAACATGTATGCTAGGAGAATGGATGGCATACAGTGGCGAGTGAACGAAACCTGGGATCGATTGGGAAGTATGGAGAATAGGCTTCAATCCATTCAGGTAGAGCAAACACAGCAAACAGAGTTGATGAGACAAATCCTATCTCGCCTTCCATCTCCTCTTGAAGATCATGCTGCGGGTCCCAGCTACACACCGCGACCACCACTTTGATCAGGGGAGTGTTGTTTACCTCTATTTGCCAAGTTGTGTATATATTTTTAAATTATGCTTTTCTAACTTTACATTTACATTGAGGACAATGTACTGTATAAGTTTGGGGGATGGTAGCATAATTTTCAAACAAATATTCGGCATGTAGTTAATATGCATTTTCACAATCAATCATTAAATTGACTACATTCTTGCATGATGCATGCTTGATGAATGAGTGTTGATTTTACTTTTGCATGCTTGTGTGGGTTTGGTAGCCTTGCCGGGTATGATGTGATTATTGGACAGGTGTAAATTAGAACTGTGGATATAGTACAGGATTTCATTAGCTAATACTTGTTGATGCAATGCTTGACATCCTTTTGCACGCACTCATGTTTTCATGTTAAGTTATTGAATGGGATTGTTGGAGTAAAATATGAGAAACCTAGGTTAACCCTCTATATCATTAACCCGTTAAATCACCATAAGATAGTTTGGAGATGGTTGAGCCACTATAGGGAAACATAGAAGTAAGTAGGGGCTCAATACATGAAACTATACTGTGTGGATTGTCTAAATCGGAAGGTGAGAAATAGGTAAAAACTTTAAGTTGAGGACAGTTTTTGAGATCAAATGTCTAGAAAAACAAAGAAAGGGCAGAAAATAAAAATTGGAAAATTATCACTTCTCTCTAAAGCTTTTATGACTCGAGCAAGTAAGTCTGTTAGGGCTTAAAACCTGATATCCTAAAGCCAACTGGTTTGGGAATTATCCGCCTAAAGCTCGTTACAGGGATCATATAGAAAGCAAGAAAAAGGAGAAGTTGACAAAAATTCATCTTATCGAGCCTTTATAACTCGGGTGAATAAGGCTGTAAGGGTTTAAAACCTGGTGCCCTAAGACCAACTGGTTTGGGAGTCATCGCCTAAAACTCGTTACATGGGTTATATAGAAAGCAAATGAGGAGATGGAGAGAAAAAAAAAACCTGAAAAAAAAGCCCTTGTTGGACATTTGGTTGATATAACTTTAACCTTGATGCGAGGTAAGTAGCTTAGTTTGAGCCTAAAGGTTGAAACAATCAAATTAAAGAGAGTCTCTACTTGTTGATATGTGTACTTGTAAGGGTAAGATCTATCCAAACTAAGAGAGGGTAAGGATTATATTTGTTAAACTCCTAACCTTAGAACACACCCTAAGATAATTGAGTGAAAAGAATAAGTTTGGAGGATTTGTGTATCTCTCGAGTGATGTAAGGATAAATTTGACCATTATGGGTCGGGAACAAACCATTCATAAGCTTGATATGTTGGCATGAGTTCACACACACACGTTGAGTATTGCATTTGATGAGTAAAGGTTAATTTTATTCTTGCAATATTGATATTGTTCTATTGTATTGCTAAGTTCCAATCCTGAGACACG
>NW_019229313.1:34188-51579 GCF_002742605.1 Olea europaea var. sylvestris
AAGAAGGACTAAAACGTAACAATTTGATAGTTCGAGGACCAACAGTGCAATTATTGAGAAGTTGAGCTAAATGCAGAACGAGAGTAAAAACATGCCGAGTATGAGCTCAATGACAAAGCAAAACAAGTGGAGGAAGAAAGAATGGAAGATGGACTAAAATGAAGATAATTGAAAGTTGGAGGACTAAAGTGCAAATACTCAGAAGATGTGCCGAATGAGTGGCATAATATTTGAAAGTGTCGATCATCAATTGGAAGATAAGAATTGTTGAAAAGATGAAGAAATCGAAGAAAGAAGTCAAGAGAAGCAACAAAGAAGTTCAGGGACCAAATTGCACAAACCACATAGATGGCTACTTCTATGCGACCGCATATTGTAACCTTTTATGCGGTCGCATAGAAGGTTTCAGGGAATTCAATGAGCAAAATAAATGATCTATGCGATCGCATAGATCCCTTCTATGCGGTCGCATAGTGATGTTTTGCAACTTCGGGCGTAATTTTTCGTTTTGGTTGAAACTCCTTTCCTACTTGATTTGGACGCGATATAAATACCCAAATTCATCATATTAAGAAAAAAGAACGACCAGGGAGAAGGGAGAGACCAAAATTGGAGGCAAGAAACTTGATTTTGGATTCAATTTCACACGGGTTCGAGACGGGATTGAAGATTATACACACGGATTGAAGAAATTCCATACGGGTGTATTCTTATTATCTTTTAATTTCATTTTTCAATTTCTTGATTTTGTAATGATGATTATAGGCTAGGGTTTTTGTTCATTAGGAATTTGATGAACCTTTTGATGATTTAAATTTCCATTATTTCATTAATTCAACAATAGTTTCGATTGGACAAATGTTTGATTTATATGATTTGAATGCTTCCATAATTATTTGGCCAATTGTTATGTGATTGTAGATGATTTGTTCTTTGCATTCGAAAGAAGGGGAATAAATTCGATAGAATATAAATTGACATAGGGTCCGATAGGGGATGGAAACTTACCTCTATGCTTTATGCAATTCATGAAGATGTTCATAAAAAGTCATGCATTCTTGTACATTGCATCATCCATAGAAATATAGGCTGGTGGTGTGTAAGAGTAGATTCAATATATATCGAGAGAGTATATTGGATAATTTAGGAACATTGAATTGGCATTTTTTTCCATCGATTCGTTGAATTTGTGAAATTAGGGTTTTTAATAGTCAATTGTGGATTCGAGTTCTTAATGATTTCATTTCGATTCATTTCAATACATTAGTTCTAAAATTGCATATTTACATTTCAGTTGCGTGTTTATTTCATTCGATTAGTGAAATTTCAAAATTAGGGTTTCCAATTTTGAAATTAGGGTTTTCTTTGCAATTGGGGTTTCAAATTGGGGATTTTCCCCAAAATTAGGGTTTTTCATAATTAGACCCAATTTGCATTAAATTAGATTCGGTTAAGGTCACATTGGTATAATTAGAGTTAATTCAATCCTCGTGGGAACGATACTTGGACTCATAGTCCATTTTACTACTTGTTAACGAACCGTACACTTGCGGTGGGTTTTAAAATCGAAAAGAAATATTTCGTGAACAGTAATGTCACGTGGAAAAGTGTAAACTAAAGCGTACACCATAGTATACATGTAACAAGGTTCTTGCCGATTAAATTTTGCTATTTGTACACTGATTTTTAATACGTTGTTTGACACTTGCATTGTTGTCAAGTGTCAATTGGATGGGAAAATTTTTTGAAATTAAAACTGTCCAACAGGGCAATATCATGTGGTAAAGTGTACACCATATTGTACATGTAGCAAGATTCTTACCGATTGAACTTTGCTATTTGTACACTAATTTTTGACACGTTGTTTTACATTTTCATTGTTGTTAAGTGTAAATTAGATCGAAAAACTGTTTGAAATTCAAATTATCTAACAGGGTAATGTCACGTGACAAAGTGTAAACTAACGTGTACACCACAGTGTACATGTAGCAAGGTTCTTACCGATTGAACTTTGCAATTTGTACACGAATTTTTGACACGTTGTTCGACACTTGTATTGTTATCAAGTGTTGAATGGATGTGAAAACTATTCAAAATTTAAACTGTCCAACTGGGTAATGTCACGGGACAATGTGTAAACAAAAGTGTACAACATAGTGTACATATAGCTAGGTTCTTACCAATTGAACTTTGCTACTTGTACACTAATTTTTGACACGTTGTTTGACACTTGTATTATTTTCAAGTGTCAATTGGATGGAAAGATTGTTTAAAATTTAAACCGCCCAAGAGGGTATTGTCACACGGGAAAGTGCAAACTAAAGTGTACACCAAAGTGTACATGTTGCAAGGTTCTTACCGATTGAACTTTGCTATTTGTACACCAATTTTTAACATGTTGTTAGACACTTACATTGTTGTCAAGTGTCAATTGAATGGGATAACTATTTGAAATTAAAACTATCCAGTAGTGTAATATCACGTGGTAAAGTGTAAACTAAAGTGTACACCATATTATACATGTAGCAAGATTCTTACCAATTGAAATTTGCTATTTGTACATTAATTTTTGACACGTTGTTTTACATTTTCATTGTTGTCAAGTGTAAATTAGATGGGAAAACTATTTGAAATTTAAACTGTCCAACAAGGTAATGCCACGTGGCAAAGTGTAAACTAAAGTGTACACCATTGTGTACATGTAGCAAGGTTCTTTTCGGTTGAACTTTGCTCTTTGTACGCTGATTTTTGACACGTTGGTTGACACTTGCATTTTTGTCAAGTGTCAATTGGATGGGAAAACTGTTTAAAATTTAAACTTTCCAATAGGGCAATGACATGTGGTAAAGGGTAAACTAAAGTGTACACGATAGTGTACGTGTTGCAAGGTTCTTGCCGATTGAACTTTGCTATTTGTAACCTGATTTTTGACACGTTGTTTGACACTTGCATTGTTGTCTAGTGTCAATTGGATGAAAAAACTGTTTGAAATTTAAATTGTCCAACGGGGTAATGTCATGTGGCAAAATGCAAATTAAAGTGTGCACCATAGTGTACATGTAGCAAGGTCCTTGCCAATTGAACTTTGCTCTTTGTACACTGAGTTTTGGCTCGTTGTTTAACGCTTGCATCATTTTCAAGTGGTAATTAGGTGGAAAAATTGTTTGAAATTTAAACTGTCCAACAGGGTAAAGTCACGTGGCAATGCGCAAACTAAAGGGTTCACCATAGTGTACATGTAGCAAGGTTCTAGCCGATTTAACTTTGCTATTTGTATACTAATTTTTGACACGTTGTTTGACACTTGCATCATTGTCAAGTGTCAATTAGATGGGAAAATTATTTGAAATTTATATTGTCCAATGGGTAATGTCATGTGGCAAAGGGTAAACTAAAGTGTACACCATAGTATACATGTAGCGAGGTTCTTACCGATCAAACTTTGCTATTTGTACAGTGATTTTTTTGACACGTTGTTTGACACCTGTATTATTGTCAAGTGTCGATTGGATGGAAAAACTGTTTCAAATTTATACTGTCCAACAGGGTAAAGTCACGTGGCAAAGGTTAAACTAAAGTGTATACACCATAGTGTACTTGTAGCATGGTTTTTACCGATTGAACTTTGGTTTTTGTACACTGATTTTTGACACGTTGTTGGACACTTGCATTGTTGTCGAGTGTTAATTGGATGGGAAATCTACTTGAAATTTAAACTGTTCAACAAGGTAATGACACGTTGTAAAGTGTAAACTAAACCGTACACCATAGTGTACATGTAGCAAGGTTCTTACTGATTGAACTTTGCTATTTGTACACTAATTTTTGACACGTTGTTTGACACTTGCATTGTTGTCAAGTGTCAATCGGACGGGACAACTTTTTGAAATTTATACTACCCAATAGGGTAATGTCACGTGACAAAGGGTAAACTAAAGTGTACTCCATAGTATACATGTAGAAAGGTTTTTATCGATTGAATTTTGCTAATTGTACACTAATTTTTCCCACATTGTTTGACGCTTGCATTGTTCTCAAGTGTCAATGGGATGGGAAAACTGTTTGAAATTTAAATTGTCGAATATGGTAATGTCACGTGGCAAACTGTAAACTAAAGTGTACACCGTAATATACATGTAGCAAGGTTCTTACTGATTGAATTTTGCTATTTATAAACTTGCATTGTTGTCATGTGTCAATTGGATCAGAAAAAAATTGAAATTTAAACTATCCAAAGGGTAATGTCATGTGGCTAAGTGTAAACTAAAGTGTACACCAAAGTGTACATGTAGCAAAGTCCTTATCGATTGAACTTTGCTATTTGTAAACTAATCTTTGACACGTTGTTTGACACTTGCATTGTTGTCAAGTATCAATTGGATGGAAAAACTGTTTAAAATTTTAACTGTCCAATAGGGTAACGTCACGTGTCAAAGTGTATACTAAAGTGTACACCATTGTGTACATGTAGCAAGGTTCTTGCCGATTGAACTTTGCTCTTTGTACACTGATTTTTGTTACATTGTTTGACACTTGCATTGTTGTCAAGTGTCAATTGGATGGGAAACCTGTTTGATATTTAAGTTGTCCAATAGGGTAATGTCACGTGGTAAAGTGTAAACTAAAGTGTACATGTAGCAAGGTTCATCCTGATTGAGCTTTGCTATTTGTACACTAATTTTTAAAATGTTGATTGATACATGCGTTGTTGTCAAGTGTCAACTGGTTGGGAAAACTGTTGGGAATTTAGACTGTCCAACAAAATAATGTCACATGGCAAAGTGTAAACTAAAGTGTGTACATCATAGTGTACATTTAGCAAGGTTCTCACCATTTGAACTTTGCTATTTATACACTGATTTTTGACACATTGTTTGACACTTGCATTGTTGTCAAGTGTCAACTGGATGGGAAAAATATTTGAAATTTATACTGTCCAACAAGGTAATGTCACGTTGCAAAGGGTAAACTAAAGTGTGTACACCATAGTATACATGTAGCAAGATTTTTACCGATTGAACTTTCTTTTTTGTACAATGATTTTTGATACGTGGCTTGACACTTGCAATGTTGTCAAGTGTCAATTGGATGGGAAAACTATTTGAAATTTAAATTGTCCAACAGGGTAATGTCACGTATTGTGTAAACTAAAGTGTAGACCATAGTATACATGTAGCAAGGTTCCTACCGATTGAACTTTGCTATTTGTACACTGATTTTTGACATATTGTTTGACATTTCAATTGTTGTCAAGTGCTAATTAGATGGGAAAACTGTTTGAAATTTCAACTGTCCAACAGGGTAAAGTCACGTGGCAAAGTGTAAACTAAAGTGTACACCATAGTGTACATGTAGCAAGGTTCTTACTGATTGAACTTTACTATTTGTACACTAATTTTTGACACGTTGTTTAACACTTGTATTGTTGTCAAGTGTCAATCGGATCAGAAAATTGTTTGAAATTTACACTGTCCAATAGGGTAATGTCACATGGCAAAGGGTAAACTAAAGTGTACACCATAGTTTACATGTTGCAATGTTTTTATCGATTGAACATTGTTTTTTATACACTGATTTTAGACACGTTGATTGACACATGCATTGTTGTCAAGTGTCAATTTGATGGAAAAACTGTTTAAAATTTAAATTGTCCAACAGGGTAATATCACGTGGTAAAGTGTAAACTAAAATGTACACCATATTGTACTTGTAGCAAGGTTCTTAACGATTGAACTTTACTATTTGTATACTGATTTTTGACACGGTGTTGACACTTGCAATGTTGTCAAGTGTCAATTGGTTGAGAAAACTATTTGGAAATTAAATTGTCCAATGGGGTAATGTCACGTGGCAAAGTGTAAATTAAAGTGTACACCATAGTATATATGTAGCAAGGTTCTTACTGATTGAACTTCGCTATTTGTACACTGATTTTTGACACGTTGTTTGACACTTGTATTGTTGTCAAGTGTCAATTGGATCAGAAAACTGTTTGAAATTTAAACTGTCCAATAGGGTAATGTCACGTGGCAAAGGGTAAACTAAAGTGTGTACACTATAGTTTACATGTTGCAATGTTTTTATCGATTGAACTTTGTTTTTTATACACTGATTTTAGACACGTTGACTGACACTTGCATTGTTGTCAAGTGTCAATTTGATGGGAAAATTGTTCAAAATTTAAATTGTCTAATAGGGTAATGTCACGTGGTAAAGTATAAACTAAAATATACACCATATTGTACATGTAGCAAGGTTCTTAATGATTGAACTTTGCTATTTATACACTGATTTTTGACACGTTGTTGACACTTGCAATGTTGTCAAGTGTCAATTGGTTGAGAAAACTATTTGAAATTTAAATTGTCCAATGGGGTAATGTCACGTGGCAAAGTGTAAACTAAAGTGTACACCATAGTGTACATGTAGCAAAGTCCTTACTGATTGAACTTTGCTCTTTGTTAACAGATTTTTGATACGATGTTTAATACTTGCATTTTGTCAAGTGTCAATTGGATGGAAAAACTATTTGAAATTAACTATCCAATGGGGGAATGTCACGTGGCAAAGTGTGACCTAACGTGTACACCATAGTGTACATGTGACATGGTTCTTATCGATTGAACTTTGCTATTTGTACACTGATTTTTACACGTTGTTTGACACTTGCATTGTTATGAAGTGTCAATTAGATAGGAAAACTGTTTGAAATTTATACTGTCCAAAAGGGTAATGTCACGTGGCAAAGTGTAAACTAAAGTGTACACCATAGTATACATGTAGCGAGGTTCATACCGATCAAGCTTTGCTGTTTGTACGCAGATTTTTTGGCACGTTGTTTGACACTTGCATTGTTGTTAAGTGTCAATTGGATGGGAAAACTGTTTGAAATATATAGTGTCCAACAGGGTAAAGTCACGTGGCAAAGGTTAAACTAAAGTGTGTACACCATAGTGTACTTGTAGCAAGGTTTTTACCAGTTGAACTTTATTTTTTGTACACTAATTTTTGACACGTTGTTTGACGCTTACATTGTTGTCGAGTGTCAATTGGATGGGAAATCTGTTTGGAATTTAAACTGTCCAACAGGGTAATGACACGTTGCAAAGTGTAAACTAAAGCGTACACCATAGTGTACGTGTAGCAAGGTTCTTACTGATTGAACTTTGCTTTTTATACACTGATTTTTGACACTTGTATTGTTGTCAAGTGTCAATTGGATGGGAAATTTTTTTGAAATTTATACTGTCCAACATGATAATGTCACGTGGTAAAGGGTAAACTAAAGTGTACTCCATAGTATACAAGTAGGAAGGTTCTTACCCATTGAACTTTGCTATTTGTACACTGATTTTTGGCACATTATTTGACGCTTGCATTGTTGTTAAGTGTCAATTGGATGGGAAAACTGTTTCAAATTTAAATAGTCAAATAGGGTAATGTCACGTGGCAAATTGTACACCATAGTTTACATGTAACATGGTTCTTACCGATTGAATTTTGCTATTTGTAGACTGATTTTTGACATGTTTGACACTTGCATTGTTGTCATGTGTCAATTGGATGAAAAAAAAAATTGAAATTTAAACTGTCTAACTGGGTAATGTCGCGTGGCTAAGTGTAAACTGAAGTGTATACCAAAGTGTACATGTAACCAAGTCCTTATCGATTGAACTTTGCTATTTGTTAACTGATTTTCGATACGATGTTAAACACTTGCATTTTGTCAAGTGTCAGTTGGATGGAAAAACTGTTTGAAATTAATTGTCCAGTGTGGTAATGTCAACTGGCAAAGTGTAAACTAATGTGTACACCATAGTGTGCATGTGGCAAGGTTCTTACCGATTGAACTTTGCTATTTGTACACTGATTTTTACATGTTGTTTGACGCTTGCATTGTTATGAAGTGTCAATTGGATGGGAAAACTGTTTGAAATTTATACTGTCCAACAGGGTAATGTCATGTGGCAAAGGGTAAACTAAAGTGTACACCATAGTATACATGTAGCGAGGTTCATACCGATCAAGCTTTGCTGTTTGTACACTGATCTTTTGGCACGTTGTTTGACACTTGCATTGTTGTTAAGTATCAATTGGATGGGAAAACTGTTTGAAATATATAGTGTCCAACAGGGTAAAGTCACGTGGCAAAAGTTAAACTAAAGTGTGTACACCATAGTGTACTTGTAGCAAGGTTTTTACCGATTGAACTTTGTTTTTTGTACACTAATTTTTGACACGTTGTTTGGCACTTGCATTGTTGTCGAGTGTCAATTGGATGGGAAATTTGTTTGAAATTTAAACTATCCAACAGGGTAATGACACGTTGTAAAGTGTAAACTAAAGCGTACACCATGGTGTACATGTAGCAAAGTTCTTACCAATTGAACTTTGCTATTTGAAAATTGAACATCGTGTCAATAATCAGTATACAAATAGCAAAGTTCAATCGGTAAGAACCTTACTACATGAACACAATGGTGTACACTTTAGTTTACACTTTGCCACGTGATATTATCCCGTCGGGCAGTTTAAATTTCAAACAATTTTCATAACCAATTGAAACTCGGCACCAATACAAGTGTCAAACAACATGTCAAAAATCAATTTTCAAATAGCAAAGTTTAATCGGTAAGAGCATTGAGACATGTACACTATGGTGTACACTTAAGTTTACACTTTGCCACATGTCATTACCCTATTGGATAGTTTAAATTTCAAACAGTTTCCCATCCAATTGACACTTAATAATGATACAAGTGTCAAGCATCGTGTCAATAATCACTGTACAAATAGTAAAGTTCAATCGGTAAGAACCTTGCTACATGTACACTATGGTCTACACTTTAGCTTACACTTTACCACGTGATATTACCCTGTGGGATAGTTTACTTTCAAATAGTGTTTCCATCCAATTGACACTTGACAACAATGCAAGTATCAAACAACATGTCAAAAATCAGTGTACAAGTAGCAAAGTTCAATTGGTAAGAACCTTACTACGTGTACACTATGGTGTACATTTTAATTTACACTTAGCCACATGTTATTAGCATATTAGACAGTTTAAATTTCAAATAGTTTTTCCATCCAATTAACACTTGACAACAATGTAAGCATCAAAAAAGTGTTAAAAATTAGTGTACAATTAGCAAAGCTCAATCGGTAAGGACCTTGCTACATATACACTGTAGTGTACACTTTAGTTTACACTTTGCCACATGATATCACCGCATCGAACAGTTTAAATTTCAAGCAGTTTTCATAACCAATTGACACTCGGGAACAATGCAAGTGTCAAACAACGTGTCAGTGTCCAAATAGCAAAGTTCAATCGGCAAGAACATTGAGACATGTACACTATGGTGTACACTTTGGCTTACACTTTGCCCCACGTCATTACCCTTTTGGACAGTTTAAATTTCAAACAGTTTCCCATCCAATTGACACTTGACAACAATGCAAGTGTAAAACATCGTGTCAATATTCAGTGTACAAATAGTAAAGTTCAACCGGTAAGAACCTTGCTACATGTACACAATGGTGTACACTTCAGTTTACACTTTGCCATGTGACATTACCCCGTTGGACAGTTTAAATTTCAAACAATTTTCCCAGCCAATTGTCAATTGACAACAATGCAAGTGTCAAACATTGTGTCAATATTCAGTCTACAAATAGCAAAGTTCAATCGGTAAGAACCTTGCTACATCTACACAATGATGTACACTTTGCCACGTGACATTGCCCCGTTGGATATTTTAAATTTCAAACAGTTTTCCCATCCAATTGGCACTTGACAACAATGCAAGTGTCAAACTTCAGTCTACAAATAGCAAAGTTCAATCGGTAAGAACCTTGCTACATCTACACAATGATGTACACTTTAGTTTACACTTTGCCACATGACATTGCCCCGTTGGATAGTTTAAATTTCAAACAGCTTTCCCATCCAATTGACACTTGACAACAATGCAAGTGTCAAACTTCAGTCTACAAATAGCAAAGTTCAATCGGTAAGAACCTTGCTACATCTACACAATGATGTACACTTTAGTTTACACTTTGCCACATGACATTGCCCCATTGGATAGTTTAAATTTCAAACAGTTTTTTCATCCAATTGACACTTGACAACAATGTAAGTGTCAAACGTCGTGTCAATATTCAGTGTACAAATAGCAAAGTTCAATCGGTAAGAAACTTGCTACTTGTACACAATCGTGTACACTTTAGTTTACACTTTGCCATGTGACATTACCACGTTGGACAGTTTAAATTTCAAACAGTTTTCTCATCCAATTAACACTTGACAACAATACAAGTGTCAAAAATCAGTTTACAAATATCAAAGTTCAATCGGTAAGAGCATTGAGACATGTACACTATGGTGTACACTTTAGTTTACACTTTGCCATGTGACATTACCACGTTGGACAGTTTAAATTTCAAACAGTTTTCTCATCCAATTAACACTTGACAACAATACAAGTGTCAAAAATCAGTTTACAAATATCAAAGTTCAATCGGTAAGAGCATTGAGACATGTACACTATGGTGTACACTTTAGTTTACACTTTGCCATGTGACATTACCACGTTGGACAGTTTAAATTTCAAACAGTTTTCTCATCCAATTAACACTTGACAACAATACAAGTGTCAAAAATCAGTTTACAAATATCAAAGTTCAATCGGTAAGAGCATTGAGACATGTACACTATGGTGTACACTTTAGTTTACACTTTGCCATGTGACATTACCACGTTGGACAGTTTAAATTTCAAACAGTTTTCTCATCCAATTAACACTTGACAACAATACAAGTGTCAAAAATCAGTTTACAAATATCAAAGTTCAATCGGTAAGAGCATTGAGACATGTACACTATGGTGTACACTTTAGTTTACACTTTGCCATGTGACATTACCACGTTGGACAGTTTAAATTTCAAACAGTTTTCTCATCCAATTAACACTTGACAACAATACAAGTGTCAAAAATCAGTTTACAAATATCAAAGTTCAATCGGTAAGAGCATTGAGACATGTACACTATGGTGTACACTTTAGTTTACACTTTGCCATGTGACATTACCACGTTGGACAGTTTAAATTTCAAACAGTTTTCTCATCCAATTAACACTTGACAACAATACAAGTGTCAAAAATCAGTTTACAAATATCAAAGTTCAATCGGTAAGAGCATTGAGACATGTACACTATGGTGTACACTTTAGTTTACACTTTGCCATGTGACATTACCACGTTGGACAGTTTAAATTTCAAACAGTTTTCTCATCCAATTAACACTTGACAACAATACAAGTGTCAAAAATCAGTTTACAAATATCAAAGTTCAATCGGTAAGAGCATTGAGACATGTACACTATGGTGTACACTTTAGTTTACACTTTGCCATGTGACATTACCACGTTGGACAGTTTAAATTTCAAACAGTTTTCTCATCCAATTAACACTTGACAACAATACAAGTGTCAAAAATCAGTTTACAAATATCAAAGTTCAATCGGTAAGAGCATTGAGACATGTACACTATGGTGTACACTTTAGTTTACACTTTGCCATGTGACATTACCACGTTGGACAGTTTAAATTTCAAACAGTTTTCTCATCCAATTAACACTTGACAACAATACAAGTGTCAAAAATCAGTTTACAAATATCAAAGTTCAATCGGTAAGAGCATTGAGACATGTACACTATGGTGTACACTTTAGTTTACACTTTGCCATGTGACATTACCACGTTGGACAGTTTAAATTTCAAACAGTTTTTTCATCCAATTGACACTTGACAAAAATGCAATTGTCAAAAATCAGTGTACAATTAACAAAGTACAATCGATAAGGACCTTGCTAAGTGTACACTGTGGTGTACACTTTAGCTTACACTTTTCCATGTGACATTACCGCGTCGGACAGTTTAAATTTCAAACAATATTCATAACCAATTGACACTCAGCAACAATGCAAGTGTTAAACAACTTGTCAAAAATTAGTGTCCAAATAGCAAAGTTCAATTGGTACGAACATTGAGACATGTACATTATGGTGTACACTTTAGTTTACAATTTGCCCCATGTTATTACCCCATTGGACAGTTTAAATTTCAAACAGTTTCCCATCCAATTTACACTTGACAACAATGCAAGTGTTAAACATGGTGTCAATAATCAGTGTACAAATAGCAAAGTTCAATCGCTAAGAAACTTGCTACATGTACACAATAGTGTACACTTTAGTTTACACTTTGTCGCGTGATATTACCCTATTGGACAATTTGAATTTCAAACAATTTTCCCATCCAATTGACACTTGACAACAATGCAAGAGTTAAACAACGTGTCAAAAATCAGTGTACAAAAAATAAAGTTCAATTGGTAAAAACCTTGCCACATGTGCACTATGGTGCACACACTTTAGTTTACCCTTTGCCATATGACATTACCCTGTTGGACAGTTTAAATTTCAAACAATTTCCCATCCAACTGACACTTGACAACAATGCAAGTGTCAAACATCGTGTCAATAATCAGTGTACAAATAGCAAAGTTCAATTGGTAAGAACCTTGCTACATGTACACAATGGTGTACACTTTAGTTTACACTTTGTCGCGTGACATTACCCCGTTGGACAATTTGAATTTCAAACAGTTTTCCATCCAATTGACACTTGACAACAATGCAAGTGTTAAACAACGTGTCAAAAATCAGTGTACAAAAGACAAAGTTCAATTGGTAAAAACCTTGCTACATGTGCACTATGGTGTACACACTTTAATTTACCCTTTGCCACGTGACATTACCCTGTTGGATAGTATAAATTTCAAACAGCTTCCCCATCCAATTGATACTTCACAACAATGCAAGTGTCAAATAACGTGTCAAAAATCAGTGTACAAATAGCAATATTTAAACGGTGAAGAGTTCGCCACATGTACATTCTGGTGTACACTTTAGTTTACACTTTACCACATGACATTACCCTGCTGGACAATTTAAATTTCAAATAGTTATCCTATCCAATTGACGCTTTAAAGCAATGCAAGGGTCAAACAACGTGTCAAAAATTAGTGTACAAATAGCAAAGTTCAATCGTTAAGAACCTTGCTATATGTACACTGTGGTGTTTGCATTTTAGTTTACACTTTGCCACATGACATTAATCTATTGGACAGTATAAATTTCAAATAGTTTTTGCATCCAATGAACACTTGACAATAATGCAAGTGTCAAACAACATGTCAAAAATTAGATTACAAATAGCAAAGTTCAATCGTTAAGGACCTTGCTACATGTATACTATGGTGTACACTTTAACTTACACTTTTCCACTTGACAATATCATGTTGGACAGCATAAATTTCAAATAGTTTTCCCATCCAATTGACACTTGACAACAGCGCAAGTGTCAAAAATCAGTGTACAAATAGCAAAGTTCAATCGGTATGAACCTTGCTAAATGTACACTATGGTGAACACACTTTAGTTTACACTTTGCCACGTGACATTACTCTGTTGGACAGTATAAATTCCAAACAGTTATTCCGTCCAATTGACACTTGACAACAACGCAAGTGTCAACCAACGTTTCCAACATTAGTGTACAAATAGCAATGTTCAATCGGCATGAACCTTGCTACATGTACACTTTAGTTAAACATGTGACATTACCCTGTTGGACATGTTAAATGTCAAATAGTTTTTCCATCCAGTTGACACTTGAAACAATGTAAGTGTCAAACAACGTGACAAAAATCAGTGTACAAATAGCAAAGTTCGATCAGCAAGAACCTTGCTACATGTACACAATGGTGTACACTTTAGTTTACACTTTGACACATAACGTTACCCTAAAGTGTATACACCATAGTGTACATGTAGCAAGGTTCTTAAAGATTGAATTTTACTATTTGTGCACTGATTTTTGACATGTTGTTTGACGCTTGCATTGTTCTCAAGTGTCAATTAGATGGGAAAACTATTTGAAATTTAAATTGTCCAACAGGGTAATGTCACGTGGAAAAGTGCAAACTAAAGTGTACACCATAGTTTACATGTAGCAAGCTTCTTACCAATTGAACTTTGCTATTTGTACACTAGACAAGTTGTTTGACACCTGTATTGTTGTCAGGTGTCAATTGGATGGGAAAACTGTTTGAAATTTAAACTATCCAACAGAAAACGTCATGTGGCAAAGTGTAAACTAAAGTTTACACCATAGTGTATATGTAGCAAGGTTCTTACCAATTGAACTTTGCTATTTGTGCACTGATTTTTGACACGTTGTATGACACTTGCATTTTTATAAAGTGTCAATTGGATGGGAAAACTGTTTGAAATTTAAACTGTCCAATAGGATAATGTCACGTGGCAAAGGGTAAACTAAAGTGTGTACACCATAGTGTACATGTAGCAAGGTTTTTACCGATTGAACTTTGTTTTTTGTACACTGATTTTTGACATGTTGTTTAACACTTGCATTATTGTCAAGTGTCAATTGGATGGGAAAACTGTTTGAAATTTAAATTGTCCAATAGGGTAATGTCACACGACGAAGTGTAAACTAAAGTGTACACCATTGTGTACATGTAGCAAGGTTCTTACCGATTGAACTTTGCTATTTGTACACTAATTATTGACACGATGTTTGACAATTGCATTGTTGTCAAGTGTCAATTGGATGGGAAACTATTTGAAATTTAAACTGTCCAAGAGGGTAATGACACTGGGCAAAGTGTAAACTAAAGTGCACCATAGTGTACACGTCTCAATGTTCTTACCGATTGAACTTTGCTATTTGGACACTTATTTTTGACACGTTATTTGACACTTGCATTGTTACCGAGTGTCAACTTGTCATGAAAATTGTTTGAAATTTAAACCGTCCTCCGAGGTAATGTCACATGGAAAAGTGTAAATTAAAGTGTACACCAAAGTGTACATGTAGCAAGGTCCTTACCGATTGAATTTTGCTAATTGTACACTAATTTTTGACACATTTTTTGACACTTACATTGTTGTCAAGTGTTAAGTGGATGGCAAAACTATTTGAAATTTAAACTCTCCAATAGTGTAATGTCATGTGGCGAAGTGTAAACTAAAGTGTACACCATAGTGTACATGTAGCAAGGTTCTTACTGATTGAACTTTGTTTCTTGTACACTAAATTTTGATACGTTGTTTGATACTTGCAATTTTGTCAAGTGTCAATTGGGTGGAAAAAACTGTTTGAAATTAAGCTGTCCCACAGGGTAATGTCACGTGGCAAAGTGTAAGCTAAAGTGTATGCCATAGTTTACATGCGGCAATGTTCTTACCGATTGAACTTTACTATTTGTACATTGATTATTGACAAGATATTTGGCACTTGTATTATTGTTAAGTGTCAATTTGATGGGAAACTATTTGAAATTTAAACTGTCCAATAGGTTAATGACACGTGGCAAAGTGTAAACTAAAGTGTACACCATAGTGTACATGTCACAATGTTCTTACCAATTGAACTTTGCTATTTGGACACTGATTTTTTGACATGTTGTTTGACACTTGCATTGTTGTCGAGTGTCAATTGGTTATGAAAACTATTTGGAATTTAAACTGTCCGACGGGGTGATGTCACGTGGCAAAGTATAAACTATAGTTTACACCACAGTGTACATTTAGCAAGGTCCTTACCGATTGAATTTTGCTATTTGTAAACTGATTTTTGACACTTGCATTGTTGTCAAGTGTTAATTGGATGGAAAAATTGTTTGAAATTTAAACTGTCCAATGGGGTAATGTCACGTGGCAGAGTTTAAACTAAAGTGTACACCATAGTGTACATGTTGCAAGGTTCTTACCGATTGAGCTTTGCTACTTGTACACTGATTTTTGACACGTCTTTTGATATTTGCATTGTTGTCAAGTGTCAATTGGATGGAAAATTTTTTTGAAATTAAACTATCCCATAGGATAATGTCACGTGGCAAAGTGTAAGCGAAAGTGTACCCCATAGTGTACATGGGGCATGGTTCTTACCAATTGAACTTTACTATTNAGTGTACATGTAGCAACGTTCTTACCGATTGAACTTTGCTATTTGTACACTGATTTTTGACACGTTGTTTGACACTTGCATTATTTTCAAAGTTAATTGGATGGGAGAACTACTTGAAATTTATACTGTCCAACACAGTAACGTCACGTGGCAAAGTGTAAACTAAAGTGTGTACAACATAGTGTACATGTAGCAAGGTTCTTACCGATTGAACTTTGTTATTTGTATACTAATTTTTGACACGTTGTTTGACACTTCCATTATTGTCAAGTATCAATTGGATGGGAAAATAGTTTGAAATTTAAACTGTCCAACAAGGCAACGTCATGGGGCAAAGTGTAAACTAAAGTGTAAACCATAGTGTACATGTAGCAAGGTTCTTACTGATCGAACTTTTCTATTTGTGCACTAATTTTTGATACGTTGTTTGACACTTGCATTGTTGTCATGTGTCAATTGGATTGAAAAACTATTTGAAATTAAAAATGTCCAATGGGGTAATGTCACATGGTAAAGTGTAAACTAAAGTATACACCATTGCGTACATGTAGCAAAGTTCTTACCGATTGAACTTTGCTATTTGTACACTAATTTTTGAAATGTTGTTTGGCACTTGCATTACTGTCAAGTGTAAATTGGAAGAAAATACTGTTTGAAATTTAAACTGTCCAACAGGGTATTGTCATTTGGTAAAGTGTAAGTTAAAGTGTACATGTAGCAAGGTTCATACTGATTGAACTTTGCTATTTGTACGCTGATTTTTGACACGTTGGTTGACACTTTCATTGTTGTCAAGTGTCAATTGGATGGGAAAACTATTTAAAATTTATACTTCCTAGTAGGATAATGTCACGTGGCAAACTGTGAACTAAACTATGTACACAATAGTATACATGTAGCAAGGTTCTTAGCGATTGAACTTTTCTATTTGTACACTAATTTTTGACACGTTGTTTGACACTTGCATTGTTGTCAAGTGTCAATTGGATGGCAAAACAATTTGAAATTAAAGTTGCCCAACAGGATAATGTCACATGGTCAAGTGTAAATTAAAGTGTACACCATCGTGAACATGTAGCAAGGTCCTTACCGATTGCACTTTGCTATTTGTACACTGATATTTGACACGTTGTTTAACACTTGCATTGTTTTCAAGGGTTAATTGGATGGGAAAACTATTTGAAATTTATACTGTCCAATAGGGTAATGTCACGTGACAAAGTATAAACTAAAATGTGTACACTGTAGTGTACATGTAGCATGGTTCTTACCGATTGAACTTTGCTATTTGTACACTGATTTTTGACACGTTGTTTGACACTTGCATT
>NW_019229313.1:57732-61375 GCF_002742605.1 Olea europaea var. sylvestris
TGTCGTCAAGTGTCAATTGGATGAAAAAAAAGTTTGAAATTTAAACTGTCCAACAGGGTAATGTCACGTGGTAAAGTGTAAACTAAAGTGCACATGTAGCAAGTTCCTTACCGATTGAACTTTGCTATTTGTACACTGATTTTTGACACGTTGTTTGACACTTGCATTGTTGACAAGTGTCAATTGTATGGAAAAAGTGTTTGAAGTCTGTACTGTCCAATAGGGTATTGTCATGTGGCAAAGTATAAACTAAAGTGTGTACACCATAGTGTACATGTAGAAAGGTTCTTATCGATTGAACTTTGTTATTTGTACACTAATTTTTGACATGTCGTTTCAAACTTGCATTGTTGTCAAGTGTCAATTGGATGGGAAAACTTCTTGAAATTTATATTGTCTAACATGGTAATGTCACGTGACAAAGTGTAAACTTAAGTGTACGCCTCAGTGTACATGTAGCAAGGTCCTTACAGATTGAACTTTGCTATTTGTACACTAATTTTTGACACGTTGTTTGACACTTAAATTGTTGTCAAGTGTCAATTGGATGAGAAAATTGTTTGAAATTTAAACTGTCCAATAGGGTAATTTCACATGGCAAAGGGTAAGGTAAAGTGTACATGTAGCAAGGTTCATACCGATTGAACTTTGCTATTGGTACACTAATTTTTCCACGTAGTTTGACACTTGCATTCTTGTCAAGTGTCAATTGGATGGGAAAACAGTTTGAAATTTATCCTGTCCAACTAGGTAATGACACGTGGTAAAGTGTGAACTAAAATGTACTCCATAGTGTACATTTTGCAAGGTCCTTACCGATTGAACTTTGCTTTATAGAATTATTTTTGACACGTTGTTTGACACTGGCATTGTTGTCAAGTGTCGATTGGGTGGGAAAACTATTTGAAATTTAAACTGTTCAATAGGGTAATGTCAAGTGGCAAAGTGTAAACTAAAGTGTAGACCATTGTGTACATGTAGCAAGGTTCTTTCCGATTGAACTTTGCTATTTGTACACTGATTTTTGACACGTTGTTTCACACTGGCATTGTCATAAAGTGTCAATTGGATGGAAAAATTGTTTGAAATTTAAACTGTCCAATAGGGTAATGTCACGTGGTAAAGTGTAAACTAAAGTGTACATGTAGCAAGGTCCTTACCGATTGAACTTTGCTATTCGTGCACTGATTTTTGACACGTTGTTTGACACTTGCATTGTTGTCATGTGTCAATTGGATGGGAAAACTATATGAAATTTGTACTGTCCAATAGGGTATTGTCACATGGCAAAGTGTAAACTAAAGTGTGTACACCATAGTGTACATGTAGGAAGGTTCTTATCAATTGAATTTTGTTATTTGTACATTAATTTTTGACACATTATTCAAACCTTGCGTTGTTGTCAAGTGTCAATTGGATGGGAAAAATGTTTGAAATTTATACTGTCTAACATGGTAATGTCACGTAGCAAAGTGTAAACTAAAGTGCACACCTTTGTATACATGTAGCAAGTTCCTTACCGATTGAACTTTGCTATTTGAACTTCCATTGTTGTCAAGTGTCAATTGGATGGGAAAACTGTTTGAAATTTAAATTGTACAAAAGGGTAATGTCACATGACAAAGTGTAAACTAAATTTTACACCATAGTGTACATGCAGCAAGCTTCCTACCGATTGAACTTCACTATTTGTACACTAATTTTAACACGCTGTTTGAAACTTGCATTGTTGACAATTTTCAATTGGATCGGAAAATAGTTTGAAATTTATATTGCCTAACAAGGTAATATCACATGGCAAAGTGTAAACTAAAGTGTACACCATTGTGTACATGTAGCGAGCTTCTTACCGATTGAACATTGCTATTTTTACACATTTTTTACACATTGTTTGACACTTGCATTGTTGTCAAGTGTCAATTGGCTGGGAAAATTGTTTGAAATTTAAACTGTCCAACAGGTTAACGTCACGTGGTAAAGTGTAAACTAAAGTATACACCATAGTGTACATGTAGAAGGTTCTTACTGAATGAACTTCGCTATTTGTACACCAATGTTTGACACGTTGTTTAACACTTGCGTTGTTTTCAAGTGTCAAATAGAAGGGAAAACTGTTTGAAATTTAAACCATCCAATAGGGTAATGTCACGTGGCAAAGTGTAAACTAAAGTGTACACCATGGTATACACGTAGCAAGGTTCTTACCGATTGAACTTTGCTATTTGCACATTGATTTTTAACATGATGTTTGAACTTGAATTATTGTCAAGTGTCAATTGGATGAGTAAACTGTTTGAAATTTAAACTGTTCTATAGGGTAGTGTCACGTGGCAAAGTGTAAACTAAAGTTTACACCACAGTGTACATGCCACAAGGTTCTAACTGATTGAACTTTGCTATTTGTACATTAATTTTTGAGACGTTGTTTGGCACTTGCATTGTTGTCAAGGTTCAATTGGATGGGGAAACTGTTTGAATTTAAACTGTCTAGTAGGGTAATGTCACGTGGCAAAGTGTACACCATAGTGTACATATAGCAAGATTCTTATATGTACACAGATTTTGACAAGTTGTTTGACACTTGCATTGTTCTCAAGTGTCAATTGGATGGGAAAACTGTTTGAAATTTAAACTGTCCAACATGATAATGTCACATGGCAAAGTGTAAACTAAAGTTTACATGTAGCAAGGTTCATACCGATTGAACTTTGCTATTGGTACACTGATTTTTGACACGTTTTTTGACACTTGCATTGTTGTCAAGTGTCAATTGGATCGAAAAACTGTTTGAAATTTAAAATGTCCGATAGGGTAATGACACGTGGCAAAGTGTAAACAAAAGTGTACACCATAAGGTACATGTCGCAGGATTCTTACCAATTGAACTTTACTATTTGTACACTGATTTTTGACACGTTGTTTGACACTTGCATTGTTGTCAAGTGTCAATTGGATGGGAAAACTGCTCCAAATTTAAACTGTCCAACAGAATAATGTCACGTGGCAAAGTGTAAACTAAATTGTACAGCATTGTGTACATGTAGCAAGGTCATTCCCGATTGAACTTTACTATTTGTACACTGATTTTGACATGTTGTTTGACACTTGCATTGTTGACAAGTGTTAATTGGATGGAAAAACTGTTTGAAATTTATACTGTCTAACAGGGTAATGTCACGTGGCAACGTGTAAACTAAAGTGTACACCATAGTGTACATGTGGCGAGATTATTACCGATTGCACATTGCTATTTTTACACTGATTTTTGACACGTTTTTTGACACTAGCATTGTTGCCAAGTGTCAATAGGATGAAAAAACTGTTTGAAATTTTAACTGGCTAACAAGGTAATGTCATATGGCAATGTGTAAACTAAATTGTAAACCACAGTCTATATGTAGTGAGGTTCTTACCGATTGAACTTTGCTATTTGTACACCGATGTTTTACACATTGTTTGACACTTGCATTGTTTTCAAGTGCTAATCGATTGGGAAAACTGTTTGAAAGTTAAATCGTCCAACAGGGTAATGCCACGTGGCAAAGTGTAAACTAAAGTGCACACGTAGCAAGGTTCTTACCGATTGAACTTTGCTATTTGTGCACTGATTTTTGACACGTTGTTTGACGCCTACATTGTTGTT
>NW_019229313.1:63472-64480 GCF_002742605.1 Olea europaea var. sylvestris
TGTTTGACACTTGCATTATTCTCAAGTGTTAACTGGATGGAAAAACTGTTTAAAATTTAAACTGTCCAACAGGGCAATGTCACTTGGCAAAGTGTAAACTAAAGTATACATGTGGTAAGGTTCATACCGATTGTACTTTGCTATTGATACAGTAAATTTTGGCGTGTTGTTTGACACTTACGTTGCTGTCAAGTGTCAATTGGATATGAAAATTGGTTAAAATTTATACTGTCTAATAGGGTAATGTCACGTGGCAAAGTGTGAACAAAAGTGTGCACTATAGTGTACATATAGCGAGGTCCTTATCGATTGAACTTTGCTATTTGTACCCTAATTTTTGACACGTTGTTTGACACTTGCATTGTTGTTAAGTGTCAATTGTTGGGAAAATTAGTTGAAATTTAAACTGTCCAACATGGCAATGTCACATGGCAAAGTGTAAACTAAAGTGTACACCAAAGTTTACATGTAGCAAGGCTCTTACCGATTGAACTTTGCTATTTTTGAATAGATTTTTGACACGTTGTTTGTAACGCCCCAATTTTTCATTAAACATAAACACGGGAACGTTACGAAAAACTCACTTTTCTTTATTTATAAATGCGGAACTATATAAAAATAAAATTCTTCAATAAACAAATAACTATAACATTTAAATTTAAATAATTGAAAGTGTATCTAACCATAAACATAAACTCCTAAATAATTCAAATAATACGTTCTAAATAAAATTAAACAGATTGCTAAATTTAAAACAGTAAACTTATTTCTTTTTCTCTATTCTTCATTCACTTGGCAGCCCGCATCACCAATTCTCCACTGCTCCAATCGACCTGAACTAATTTGTAAAATTAATGAAAGAGTGAGTATTTTAAAAATACCTAGTAAGATACGTGCAAATTTCCATACACAGATATATAACAAATAAATAATACACTTCATACCGCTCTTCTCTTATGGAGTATATCGGTGACCAAGCGACACACCCATCTTAGGTCCTCTTAATTT
>NW_019229313.1:67503-69453 GCF_002742605.1 Olea europaea var. sylvestris
TGTACATGTAGCAAGATTCATACTGATTGAACTTTGCTATTTGTACACCGATTTTTGACACATTGTTTGACACTTGCATTGTTGTCATATGTCGATTGGATGGGAAAATAGTTTGAAATTTACACCGTCTTACAGGGTAATGTCACGTGGTAATGTGTAAACTAAAGTGTACATGTAGCAAAGTCCTTACCGATTGAACTTTGCCATTTGTACACTGATGTTTGACAAGTTGTTTGGCACTTACATTGTTGTCAACCGTCAATTGGATGGAAAATCTGTTTGAAATTTATACTATCAAACGAGGTAATGTCACGCGACAAAGTGTAAACTAAAGTGTATACACCATAGTGTACATGTAGCAAGATTCTTACCAATTTAACTTTGCTATTTGTACACTGATTTTTGACACGTTGTTTTGACACCTACATTGTTGTCAAGTGTCAATTGGATTGGAAAACTATTTGAAATTTAAACTGTCCAGTAGGGTAACGTCACGTGCCAAAATGTAAACTAAAGTATACACCATAGTGTACATGTAGCAAGGTCCCTGCCGATTGAACTTTGCCAATTGTAAACTAATTTTGGACATGTTGTTTGACACTTGCATTGTTATCGAGTGTGAATTGGATGGGAAAATTATTTGGAATTTAAACTATCCAACAGGATAATGTCACGTTGCAAAGTGTAAACTAAGTGTACACCATAGTCTACATACACCAAGGTTCTTACCAATTGAACTTTGCTATTTGTACACTAATTTTTGACACGTTGTTTATCACTTGCATTGTTGTCAAGTGTCAATTAGATGGGAAATTTATTTGAAATTTAAACTGTCCGACAGGGTTACGTCACGCGGTAAAGTGTAAACTAAAATATACATGTAGCAATGTTCATACCATTTGAACTTTTCTATTGGTACACTGATTGCTGACACGTTATTTGACACTTGTACAGTTGTCAAGTGTCAATTGGATGGGAAAACTTTTTGAAATTCAAACTGTCCAATAGGATAATGTCACGTGGCAAAGTGTAAACTAAAGTGTACACCATAGTGTAATTGTAGCAAGGTCCTTTCCGATTAAACTTTGCTATTTGTACACTAATTTTTGACACGTTGTTTGACATTTGCATTGTTGTCCAATGTCAATTAGATGGGAAAACTATTTGAAATTTAAACTGTCCAACACGGTAATGTGACGTGGTAAAGTGTAAACTAAATGTTCATGTAGCAAGGTGCTTACTGATTGAACTTTGCTATTTGTACACTGATATTTAACACGTTGTTTGAGACTTACATTGTTGTCAACTGTCAATTGGATGGAAACTCTGTTCGAAATTTATAATATCCAACAGGTTAACGTCATGTGGTAAAGAGTAAACTAAAGTGTGTACACCATAGTGTACATGTAGCAAGGTTCTTACCAATTGAACTTTGCTATTTGTAGACTGATTTTTGACATGTTATTTTGACACTTGCATGGTTGTCAAGTGTCAATTAGATGGGAAAAATGTTTTATATTTAAACTGTCCAACAGTGTATTCCACGTGGTAAAGTGTAACTAAAGTGTACACCATAGTGTACATGTAGCAAGGTTCTTATCAATTGAACTTTGGTATTTGTACACTGATTTTTGACACCTTGTTTAACACTTGCATTGTTGCCAAGTGTCAAATAGATGGGAAAACTGTTTGAAATTTAAACTGTCCAACAGGGTAATGTCACGTGGTAAAGTGTAAACTAAAGTGTACATGTAGCAAGGTTCATATCGATAGAACTTTGCTATTGGTACACTAATTTTTGACAAGTTGTTTGACACTTGCACTAAGTTTCAATTGGATGGAAAACTGTTTGAAATTTAAGCTGTCCAACAGGGTAATATCACCTGGCAAAGTGTAAACTAAAGTGTACACCATAGTGTACATGTAGCAAGGTCCTTACCTATTAACTTT
>NW_019229313.1:72589-128242 GCF_002742605.1 Olea europaea var. sylvestris
ATGGGAAAACTATTTGAAATTTAAACTGTCCAACGGGGCAATGTCACGTGTTAAGTGTAAACTAAAGTATACACAATAGGGTACATGTAGCAAGGTTCTTACCAATTGAACGTTGCTATTTGTACACTGATTTTTGACTCATTGTTTGACACTTGTGTTGTTGTCAAGTATCATTTAGATGGGAAAACTGTTTGAAATTTGAATTGTCCAATAGGGCAATGTCATGTGGTAAAGTGTAAACTAAAGTGTACATGTTGCAAGGTTCATACCGATTGAACATTGTTATTGGTACACTGATTTTGGACACGTTGTTTGACACTAGCGCTGTTGTCAAGTGTCAATTGGACATAAAAATGTTTGAATTTTATGCTGTCCAATAGGGTAATGTCATGCAGTAAAGTGTAAACTAAAGTGTGTACACCATAGTGTATATGTAGTAAGGCTCTTACCGATAGAACTTTGCTATTTGCACACTGATTTTTGACACGTTTTTGACACTTGCATTATTGTCAAGTGTCAATTGGATGGGAAAACTATTTGAAACTTAAACTGTCCAATAGGGTAATGTCAGGTGGCAAAGTGTAAACTAAAGTATACACCATAGTGTACATGTAGCAAAGTTCTTGTCGATTGAACTTTGCTATTTGTACAAAAAATTATACTTTCCAACCGGGCAATGTCACTTGGGAAAGTATAAACTAAAGTGTGTACATCATAGTGTAAATGTACCAAAGTTCTTACCGATTGAACTTTGCTATGTGTACGCTAATTTTTGACACGTTGTTTGACACTTGCATTGTTGTCAAGTGTCAATTGAATGGAAAAACTGTTTAAAATTTAAACTGTCCAACAGGATAGTGCACGTGGAAAAATTGTAAACAAAAGTGTACACCAAAGCATACATGTCGCAAGGTTCTTACCGATTGAACTTTGCTATTTGTACATTGATTTATGACACGTTGTTTGACACTTGCATTGTTGTCAATTGTCAATTGGATCGAAAAACTATTTGAAATTTAAGTTGTCCAACAGGGTCATGACACGTGGCAAAGTGTAGACAAAAGTGTACACCATATGGTACATGTCGCAGGGTTCTTACCGATTGAACTTTGCTATTTGTACACTAATTTTTAGCACGTTGTTTGACACTTGCATTGCTAATAAGTGTCAATTGGATGGGAAAATTGTGTGAAATTTAAGCTGTCCAATAGGATAATGTCACCTGGTAAAGTGTAAATTAAAGTGTACACCATAATGTACATGGAGCAATGTCCTTACCTATTGACTTTGCTATTTGTACACAGATTTTTGACACGTTGTTTGACACTTGCTTTGTTGTCAAGTGTCAATTGAATAGGAAAACTGTTTGAAATTTATTTTGTCTAATAGGATAATGTCACGTGGTAAAGTATAAACTAATGTGTGTACATATAGCAAGGTTCTTACCGATCAAACTTTGCTATTTGTACAAAAAATTTTACTATCCAATGAGATAATGTCACGTGGCAAAGTGTAAAATAAAGTGTGTACACCATAGTGTAAATGTAGCAAGGTTCTTACCGGCTGAACTTAGCTATTTGTACACAGATTTTTGACACATTGTTTGACACTTACATTGATGTCAAGTGTCAATTGGATGAGAAAACTGTTTAAAATTTAAATTGTCCAACAGGGTAATGACACATGGAAAAGTGTAAACTAAAGTGTACACCATAGTGTACATGTCGCAGGACTCTTACCAATTGAACTTTGCTATTTGTACACTCAATTTTGAAACGTTGTTTAACACTTGCATTGTTGTCAAGTGTCAATTGGGTCAAAAAATTATTTGAAATATAAAATGTCCAACAGGGTAATAACACATGGCAAAATGTAAGCAAAAGTGTATACCATAAGGTACATGTCACAGGGTTCTTACCGATTGAACTTTGTTATTTATATACTGATTTTTGACATGTTGTTTGATACTTGCATTGTTGATAAGTGTCAATTAGATGGGAAAACTATTTTAAATTTAAATTGCTGAATAGCGTACTGTCACGTGGCAAAGTAGAAACTAAAGTGTACACCATAGTGTACATGTAGCAAGGTTCTTACCGATTGAACTTTGCAATTTGTAAACTGATTTGTTATTTGACACTTGCGTTGTTGTCAAGTGTCAATTGGATGTGAAAACTATTTGAAATTTAAACTGTCCAACAAGGTAGGATCACGTGGCAAAGTGTAAACTATAGTGTACACCATAGTGTACATGTAGCAAGGTCCTTACCGATTGAACTTTACAATTTGTAAATTGATTTTTGACACGTTGTTAGACACTTGCATTGTTGTCAAGTGTCAATTAGATGAGAAAACTGTTTGAAATTTAAATTGTCCGACAGGGTAATGTCACGTGGCAAAGTGTAAAGTAAAGTGTACACCATAAATTACATGTAGCAAGATCCATAGCGATTGAACTTTGCTATTTGTAAACTAATTTTTGACACATTGTTTGACACTTGCATTGTTGTCAAGTGTCAATTGGATAGGAAAACTGTTTAAAATTTAAATTGTCCATAGTGTACTTGTCGCAGGGTTTTTACTGATTGAACTTTGCTAATTGTACCCTGATTTTTGACACGTAGTTTGATACTTGCATTGTTGTCAATTTTCAATTGGTTAGAAAAACTGTTTGAAATTTAAAGGTAATGAAATGTAGCAAAGTGTAGACAAAAGTATACACCATAAGGTACATGTCGCAGAGTCCATTGAACTTTGCTATTTGTACACTGATTTTTGACACGTTGTTTGACACTTGCATTGTTGATAAGTGTCAATTGGATGGGAAAAGTGTTTGAAATTTGAATTGTCCAACAGGGTAATGTCACCTAGTAAGTGTAAATTAAAGTGTACACCATAGTGTACACGTAGCAAGGTCCTAACTTATTGACTTTGATATTTATGCACAGATTTTTGACACGTTGTTTGACACTTGCATTGTTGTCAAGTGTCAATTGGATGGAAAAATTGTTTGAAATTTTTACTGTCCAACATGGTAATGTCGCGTGGCAAAGTGTAAACTAATGTGTGTACACCAAAGTGTACATGTAGAAATGATCCTACTGATTGAACGCTGCTATTTGTACAAAAATTTATACTATCCAACAAGGTAATGTCACGTGACAAAGTGTAAAGTAAAGTGTGTACACCATAGTATAAATGTAGCAAGGTTCTTACCGACTGAACTTAGCTATTTGTACGCTGATTTTTGACATGTTGTTTGATACTTGCGTCGTTGTCAAGTGTCAATTGGATGGGAAAACTATTTGAAATTTAAATTGTCCAACAGGGTAATGTCACATGGCAAAGTGTAAACCAAAGTGTACACTATAGTGTACATGTAGCATGGTTCTTACCGATTGAACTTTACTACTTGTACACGTACTTTTTACATGTTGTTTGACGCGTTCATTGTTGTCAAGTGTCAATTGGATGTAAGAAAGGTTTGAAATTTAAATTGTCCAACAGGGTAACGTCACATGGCAAAGTGAAAACTAAAGTGTACACCATAGTGTACATGTAGCAAGGTCCTTTCCGATTGAACTTTGCGATTTCTAAATTGATTTTAGACACGTTGTTTGGCACTTGAAATGTTGTCAATTGTCAATTGGATAGGAAAACTATTTAAAATTTATACTGTCCACTGGATAATGACACTAGGCAAAGTGTACACCATAGTGTACTTGTAGCAAGGTCCTTACCGATTGAACTTTGCTATTTGTAAACAAATTTTTGATATGTTATTTGATACTTGCATTATTGTTAAGTGTCAATTGGATGGAAAAATTGTTTAAACTGTCTAGCGGGGTAATGTTACATGGCAAAGTGTAAACTAATATGTACATGCAGTAAGGTTCATACCAATTGAACTTTGCTATTGGTACACTAATTTTTGACATATTGTTTGACACTTGCATTGTTGTCAAGTGTCAATTGGATGAGAAAACTGTTTGAAATTTATTCTGTCCAACAAGATAATGTCACGTGGCAAAGTATAAACTAATGTGCGTACACCATAGTGTATAAGTAGCAAGGTTCTTACTGATTGAACTTAGCTATTTGTACAGTGATTTTTAACATGTTGTTTGACACTTGCATTATTGTCAAGTGTCAATTGGATTGGAAAACTGTTTGAAATTTAAACTATCCAATTGGGTAATGTCACGTGGCAAAGTGTAAACTAAAGTGTACACCATAGGGTACATGTGGCAAGGTCCTTATGGATTGAACTTTGCTATTTGTACATAGATTTTCAACACATTGTTTAACACTTGCATTGTTGTCAAGTGCCTATTGGATGGGAAAATTGTTTGAAATTTAAAATTTCAAACTGGGTAATGACACGTCGCAAAGTGTAAACTAAAGTGTACAACATAGCGTACATGTTACAAGGTTCTTATCGATTGAACTTTGCTATTTGTACACTAATTTTTGACACGTTGTCTGACACTTGCATCATCATCAAGTGTTAATTGGATGGGAAAACTATTTGAAATTTAAACTGTCCAACTTGGTAATGTCACGTGGCAAAGAGTAAACTAAAGTGTACACCAGTGTACATGTGGCATGGTCCTTCCCGATTGAACTTTACTATTTGTACACTGATTTTCGACACGTTGTTTGATACTTGCAATGCTGCCAAGTGTCGATTGGATGGGAAAATTGTTTGAAATTTCAACTGTCCAACAGGGTAATGTCACGTGATAAACTGTAAATTAAAGTGTACACCATAGTGTACACGTGGCAAAGTCCTTAAGGATTAAACTTTGCTATTTGTACACAAATTTTCGACACGTTGTTGGTCACTTGCATTGTTCTCTAGTGTCTATTGGATGGGAAAATGGTTTTTAATTTTAACTGTCCAGTAGGGTAATGTCCCTTGGCAAACTGTAAATTGAAGTGTACACAATAGTGTACGGGCGGCAATGTCCCTACCGATTGAACTTTGCTATTTATACACTCATTTTCAACACGTTGTTTGACACTTGTATTGTTGTCAAGTTTCTTGGATGGGAAAACTGTTCGAAATTTATACTTCCAGCATGGTAATGTCACGTGCCAAAGGGTAAGCTAAAGTGCACACCATAGTTTACATGTGGCCAGGTCCTTACCGATTGAACTTTACTATTTGTACACAAATTTTCGACACGTTGTTTGACACTTGCATTGTTGTCAAGTGTCAATTGGATGGAAAAACTGTTGGAAATTTAAACTGTCCAACAGAGTAATGTCACGAGGCAAAGTGTAAACTAAAGTATACACCACAGTGCACATGTGGCAAGGTCCTTATGGATTGAACTTTGCCATTTGTACACTGATTTTCGACACGTTGTTTGACACTTGCATTGTTGTCAAGCGTCTATTGGAAGGGAAAACTATTTAAAATTTAAAATGTCAAACAGGGTAATGACACATGGTAAAGTGTAAATTAAAGTATACACCACAGTGTACATGTCGCAAGGTTCTCTGATTAAACTTTGCTATTTGTACACTAATTTTTGACACGTTGTTTAACACTTGCATCGTTGTCAAGTGTCAATTGGATGGGAAAATTGTTTGAAATTTAAGCTGTCTAACATAGTAATGTCACGTGGCAAAGACTAGACTAAAGCATACACCATAGTGTATATGTGGTAAGGTCCTTACCGATTGAAATTTACTATTTGCACACTGATTTTTGACACATTGTTTGACACTTGCATTGTTGTCAAGTGTCAATTGGATGAGAAAAATATTTGAAATTTAAGCTGTCTAACAAGGTAATGTCACGTGGCAAAGTGTAAACTAAAGTTTACACCATAGTGTACAAGTGGCAAGGTCCTTAAGGATTGGACTTTGCTATTTGAACATAGATTTTCCACACGTTTTTTGACACTTGCATTGCTGTCAAGTGTCTATTGGATGGGAAAACTATTTGAAATTGAAATAGTTAGACAGGGTAACAACACGTGGGAAAGTGTAAACTAAAGTGTACACCATAGTGTACATGTCGCAAGGTTCATACCGATTGAACTTTGCTATTTGTACACTAATTTTTTACACGTTGTTTGACACTTGCACACTTGGATTGTTGTCAAGTGTCGATTGGATGGAAAAACTATTTTAAATTTAAGCTATCCAATAGGGTAATGACACGTCGCAATGTGTAAACTAAGGTGTACACCATAGTGTACATGTCGTAATGTTCTTATAGATTGAACTTTGGTGTTTGTACACTAATTTTTGACACGTTGTTTGACACTTATATTGTTGTCAAGTGTCAATTGGATCGGAAAAATGTTTGAAATTTAAACTGCCCAAAATGGTAATGTAACGTGGCAAAGAGTAAACAAAAGTGTACACCATAGTGTACATGTGGCAAGGTCCTTACCGATTAAACTTTACTATTTGTACACTGATTTTTGACACGTTGTTTGACACTTGCACTGTTGTCCAGTGTCAATTCGATGAGAAAATTGTTTGAAATTTAAACTGTCCAACAGGGTAATGTCACGTGGCAAAGTGTATACCAAAATGTACACTATAGTGTACATGTAGCAAGGTCCTTACCGATTGAACTTTGCTATTTGCAAATTAATTTTTGACACGTTGTATGACACTTGCATTGTTATCAAGTGTCAATTGGATGGGAAAAATGTTTGAAATTTGAACTGTCCAACAGGGTCATCTCACATGGCAATGTGTAAACTAATGTGTACACCATAGTGTATGTGTAGCAAGGTTCTTACCTTTGGAACTTTGCTATTCGTACACTGATTTTTGACACATTGTTTGACACTTGCATTGTTGTCAAGTGTCAATTGGATGGGAAAACTTTTTGAAATTTAAACCGTCTAGTAAGGTAGTGTCCCGTGGTAAAGTGTGAACTAAAGTGTACATGTAGCAAGATTTATACCGATTGAACTTTTTCTGTTTGTAAACTGATATTTGACATGTCGTTTGACACTTGCATTGTTGTCCAATGTCAATTGGATAGGAAAATAATTTTAAATTTAAACTTTCCAACAAGGTAATGTAGCGTGGCAAACTGTAAACTAAAGTGTACACCATATTCTACACGTAGCAAGGTCCTTACCGATTGAACTTTACTATTTGTACATTGATTTTTAACACGTTGTTTAACACTTGTATAGTTTTCAATTGTCAATTGGATGGGAAAATGGTTTGAAATTTAAACTGCCCAATCGGGTAATGTCATGTGGTAAAGTGTAAACTAAAGTGTATACCAGAGTGTACTTGTGACAAGGTCCTTACCGATTGAACTTTGCTGTTTGTACACTGATTTTTGGCACGTTGTTTGACACCTGCATTGTTGTCAATTGTCAATTGGATGAAAAAATTATTTGAAATTTAAAATGCCAAATAGAGTATTGTCACATGGCAAAGTGTAAACTAAAGTGTACACCATAGTGTACATGTAGCAAGGTTCTTACCGATTCAACTTTGTTATTTGTACTCTGATTTTGACACGTTGTTCAACAATTGCAATGTTGTCAAGGGTCAATAGGATGGGAAAGCTGTTTGAAATTTAAACAGCCCAACAAGTTAATGACACTTGGTAAAGTGTAAACTAAAGCGTATACCATAGTGTACATGTCGCAAGGTTCTTATCGATTGAACCTTGTTATTTGTACGCTGATTTTTGACACGTTGTTTGACACTTGCATTGTTGTCAAGTGTCAATTGGATGGAAAACTGTTCGAAATTTAAACTGTCCAACAGGGTAAATGTCACGTGGCAAAGTGTAAACTAATGTGTGCACCATAGTGTCCATGTAGCAAGGTTCTTATCGATTGAACTTTGATATTTGTACACTGATTTTTGACACGTTGTTTGACACTTGCATTGTTGTCAAGTATCAATTGGATGGAAAGACTATTTGAAATTTAAACTGTCCAATAGGGTAATGTCACGTGATAAAGTGTAAACTAAAGTGTACATGTAGCAAAGTTCATACCAATTGAACTTTGCTATTCGTACACTGATTTTTGACACGTTGTTTGACACTTGCATTGTTGTCAAGTGTCAATTGGATGGGAAAACTCTTTTAAATTTAAACTGTCTAACAGGATAATGTCACTTGGCAAAGTGTAAACTAATGTGTACACCAATGTGCACATGTAACAAGGTTCTTACCAATTGAACTTTGCTATTTGTACACTGATTTTCGACACTTGCACTATTGTCAAGTGCCAATTGGATTGGAAAACTGTTTGAAATTTAAACTGTCCTATAGGATAATGTCACGTGGCAAAGTGTAAACTAAAGTGTACACCATAGTGTACATGTAGCAAGGTCCTTACCGATTGAACTTTGCTATTTGTAAACTGATTTTCGACATGTTGTTTGACACCTGCATTGTTGTCAAGTGTCAATTCGATGAGAAAACTATTTGAAATGTAAATTGTCCAACAGGGTAATGTCACGTGGCAAAGTGTAAACTAAAGTGTACACAATAGTGTACATGTGGCAAGGTCCTTGCCGATTCAACTTTGCTATTTGTAAACTAATTTTTGACACGTTGTTTAACACTTGCATTATAGTTAAGTGTCAATTGGATGGTAAAATTGTTTGAAATTTAAACCATCCAACAGGGTAAAGTCACATGGCATAGTGTAAACTAAAGTATACGCCATAGTGTACATGTAAACTAAATTTTTGACACGTTGTTTGACACTTGCATTGTAGAAGCCCGAGAAATAAGATGAAATTAGGCTATTATGTTGTGATTAGCTAGAACCACGAGCCTATCTCATTGAAGAAACAAGTTGTGGAAGCTCAAACCATTTAAGATTTTGAAAGCCCTAGCCATAAATTAATTAAAAGCCCAACAATTTAAGAGATTAAGTTTAAGTAAATTTGATTACAAAGATTTATTAAATAACTGGGTTGCCCCAATGGTTATCTACACGGTATTTCATAGAGGCAACCCAGATTCTAATCACCATATACATGTTTTTATAAAAAAAAAAAATTATGAATTTTTTAGGCTTAAAAACTCTTCAAATTCTTAGTTAAATGTCCAATTTAACAAACTTTATGATAATACAACTCCTCCCATTTAGTTTTTCAATAAAAAGAGAGGTTACAAGAAGTGGAAGGTCACTTTTTCACTACATCCTTCCTTAAATCCGAATTTCATCTTATTTTCTCTCAAAAAAATATATTTTTATGTCAATTTAACCTAAGGGAATAACAAGGGTGAGAAGAAGAAAGGCTTTCTACACATTTGTTCTTTGATATCTGATAAGTGTGTTTTTACATACTTATTTAGCTCACAAACATAACTTAAACATGGACAAAGTAGTTGAATTGTGACTTAATCTCATTAAATTCATGCAATGTAGGTGTTTCTATGGAAAAGATGGAATTCAGAAGAAAATTGCTGAAAAAGGACCAAAACGGAACAAAACGATAGTTCGGGGACCAAAGGTACAAATATTGAAAAGTTGAGCTAAAGTGCATAATGAGAATGAAAATATATCAAGTATGAGATTGAGGACGATACAAGACGATCGGAAGAAGAAAGAAGTAATGTTGGACTGAATTGAAGAAAAGTGAAAGATGAAGGACTAAATTACAAATAAATAAAAGATGAGACGAGCAAGTGATCAAGGAATTGATTGACCCAAACGTCAATTAGGAGTCAATATTTGATGATGGAACAAAGGAAAGAAAGAAAAGAGATAAAGAAAAGAGAAAACAAAGTTCAGGGACCAAAACAGCAAGGTTGAAAGTTAACACCATGCGGCCACATAGAACTGTGCCATGCGGCCGTACATAAGGTTGCAGGGATTTCATTGAGGCAGTCCACTTGAACCATGCGGTCCGCATGGCTATAAAAATCAAAAAAATTTCTGAACTTGCGTTTTTAATAGAAACTCTTTCGGGGCTCTGTGAGGACAGGATATAAAAGCCAAGATTCATCAGAAATAGGGCAGAACGTCCAGGGAGAAGAATATTCTAGGCTAGGTTTTCAATTCACTAGGTGATCAATGAACCATTGTTTGTTATTTTAATACCATATTTCATGAATTTAATATAAAGACTCGTTTGGATAATTTGATTGGTTTATATGCATTGATTTTCTTCCGCAATTAGTGGCCAATGATTGTGTGAGTGTTGATGACTTATTTCTTACATTCGAGAGAAGTGGAATAGGTTCGAAAAAGTGTAAATCAACATAGGATCCGATAGGGGATAGAGACATACTCCTATGCTTTATGCAATTCTCTAATTGTTCACAAAACCACATGCATTCTTGTATATTTGCATCATCCATTGAGATATAGGCTGGTGGTGTACAAGAATATGTCTAATATATATCGAGAGAATATGTTGGATAGATTTAGGAACATTGAATTGGTAAATTTCCATCGGGTCATTGATTTTATGAAATTAGGATTTTTATAGCTTCAATTGTGGATTCGTGATCCTAGTGACTTTATTTTGATTCATTTCCATAAATTAGCTTTTGAATTTGCATAATTTCATTTACTTGTGTGTTTGAGTTGTTTAATTAGAGAAATTTTGAGATTAGGGTTTCTAATTGAGAAATTAGGGTTTTTAATTGAAATTAGGGTTTTTAATTGAAATTAGGGCTTTTTGCATTTGGACCATATTTTCACTCAATTAGATTCGGTTAAGGCTAGATTATATAGAATTGAACTACTCAATCTCCGTGGGACGATATTCGGACTTTTAAAAATCCACTTTATTACTTGTTACGATCCGTACACTTGCGGTAGTTTTAAATCGAAAGAAATATTTCGTGAACAATATCCAAGAAAATTCAAGGTAAGTTAAGGTGCAAGTGTTAGTTCGTTTTCAAATTTGATTTTTCATTAAAAGTTGAATGAAATGGTACCTCCGGGTATGGTGCTTTGGCACTACTATAGTTTGAATGATCATTCTCCGGCTCTACGTGTTATGATAATACTGTAGATATCGAATTTTGTCGAAAATCCATCTACGTGCGACGGTATGAATCCATGGTTCAAATTTTCTAATTTGATTATGAAATGTACTGATGATATCTATTGAGTTTCAAACTCATTTGTTAAATCCCTTCTTATAGGTTGATTTTGTTCTTTTGTTGGGGGCGCGGATAATGGTGGTTGAAGATGCAATTTGACATGGAAAAGCCGGTGAATTAACAACTTTAATGAAACTATTTCCACAAACATTTTTGTATGAATAGGTTATGTTTAAAAATATATATGTGTGATCTAGAATTTACTTACGAAACACCGTCTTAGAAAAAAAATGTCAACTAGTTAATGTTACTGTTTTCTTAGAAATTTCAGTTTCTGCTCAGATTTTAAAAATTCATAAATAATTTGTTAATTCGAATTTTTGAACAAATCTAACGTTCTTTGATAGCCTCATAAGTTATCTACTGAATAAACTTAGAGTCATGTCGATCCGATGTCGATAAAATTTTATATGTCACTTTAAGTAAACATAGTGTTGCTGTTTTCTGAAAATTCCAGTTTCTGCCAATGAACATAAAAATTCATAACTCAATTGTTACTTGGGATTTTTGGACAAAGCCGGTGGGATTTAATAGCCTCATGGATTAGCTACTGAATAAACTCAAAATCATGTCAATCCAATAACTATGGAATTTTATATGCCACCTTAAGTATGCTGCGCTGGGTTACTTCCCAAATCGAGTCGCTGCGAGGTTTTGAAAATTATTTTAACATCTCATATGTCGCTGACGAAAGCTGAATTTTGGATATGTTATCTTATGAGAAGTTCCCTACTTTCTCTTAAAGTTTCATGAAGTTTCGACCTAGAATACTATGTAAACAAGTTTACTTTAAAACTTACTGCGCAAAAATGGGAAGTTAAAGAACAACATTTATTTTTAAATTCTCGCCTAGAATTTCACACAACAAAAAATGTATTTATGCATGGATGTCACCTAAAGACATTAGGAATTATTTATTTTGCATTGAGTTATATTGTCATTTATTTTCCTTTAAAAAAATATTCTTAAATTAAATCTTTATAATTTCCTCTAAAAGTTTAGCTATTTTTTTTAGTTTACGACTAAAAGTACAATTAATCTAGCGACGTTCCGGTCCTTGCGGGTCGGGGTGTTACGGCATGTTATCAGAGTGCAAGTTTAGCTGATTTTGTTGACTTAGCGTATTTTTAAAAAAAAATAATAATTAAGAGATGAGAAAGTGAAACATTTAAGGCATTCTATGGCATCTTGCATCCATCAATTGACCTCATCCGACCAACCCAAGGTATGGAATAAAATATTATGTTCCACTTTATTTTTCGAGCATGATTTATAAATCATTTAAGCTTGAATCTATGAAAATGCTAATGATATTTAGGATGAAATATGTTATGTAAGTTATATTTTGTTTATATATACATAAAGAAATGATGATTAGCTATTTTATTGAAACCCCAAAAGCATAATGTATAAGTTGATATCACTAACAGAGATAATACATAATTGGACACTTATGCGATAGACATGGTTAGAATTTATCAGACCGCTAGAAAGGCCACAGCTTGTAGAGCAGCGTTGAACTATAGGTCTATCATTCAATCATACGAGAACTACGTGACTGACCCATCTCGTTCGCTTGTTGAACACATATATGACATTTACGAGAGATGTATGGTGACGGTAGATGTAGGATTGGAGATCATGCATTTCGAGGCTGTAAATAACCTCATACACTCACTTTCACCTCAATGGGGAAACATGGGAGTCATTGTCAGGGATGAGATGCTAGAATGTAACCCTCCAGAGTACTCAAATGCAATTGAGTTCGGTATATATTGTCAGATCCTTCTAGACAGGTGGAGTGAGAGCTTAGAACCTCAACCAGAGATAGTAATTGAGCCTGAGCCCCACCCAGAACCTCAGTTTGAATCAGACCCAGAGGAAGATCCTGAACGAGAGCATGAGAATGACTTTGAGTTGGAATTAGAGAATGAACATGAGCATGAGCCACAGGTTGAGATGGACCTAGAGTCGGGGCCTAAGGCAGAAGACTCCTCCGAAGATGAAGCTCCACCAAAGAAGATTCGCAAGATTCATAGGGATTAGAAATTAGATTCCTTTTCCTTGTGTTATGTTTTCCTTAATGTTATGGAAGTAAAGGTCGTCGAACTATTGTATGTCCTGATTTCAAGGAGTAACTTAAAAAAATCAAATCTAGTTCGAGTTGAAAATATTTCTCTATTTTAATCCTGGTTTTGGAAAAAGAAGTTAATATGAGATATTATATCTTATTTCTAGGGAAATGTCTCATGTAAACCAGAACAATTTGATAAAGGATCTCCTACAAGCGGTTCAAGATCTTGGCAGGCTGAATCAGAACCCAACTCTAACTATACCCTCAGCTCCTATTACTCTCCCGACTCATGCCTCGGTGGTTGAGTTATTTCGAAGGCATAAGTCCCCTACCTTCGATGGAGCATCTGGTCCACTAGTAGTTGAGGAATGGCTTCATAAGCTAGAACGAATTTTTCGACTCATAGACTATACCGATGCCCAAAAGATTCAATGTGCGGAGTTTATGTTTATTGGTGATGCAAGTTACTGGTGGGATTCAATGTCTCGAAGGGTAAACTGCGTAAAATTTAAACTGTCCAATAGGGTAATGTCACGTGGCAAAGTGTAAACTAAAGTGTACGCCTTAGTGTACATGTAGCAAGGTTCTTGCCGATCGAACTTTACTATTTGTACACTGATTTTTGTTTGACACTTGCATTGTTTTCATGTGTCAATTGGATGAGAAAACAGTTTGAAACTTAAACTGTCCAACAGGGTATTGTCACATGATAAAGTGTAAACTAAAGTGTATACCATAGTGTACATGTAACAAGGTTCTTACCGATTGAACTTTGCTATTTGTAAAGGTTCATACCGTTTGAACTTTGCTATTTGTACACTAATTTTTGACACGTTGTTCGACACATGCATTATTGTCAAGTGTCAATTGGATAGAAAAACTATTTGAAATTTATACTGTCCAACAGGGTAATGTCACATGGTAAAGTGTAAACTAAAGTGTACACCATGCAAGGTTCTTACCGATTAAACTTTGTTATTCTGATTTTTGACACGTTGTTTGACACTTGCATTGTTGTCAAGTGTCGATTGGATGAGAAAACATTCGAAATTTACTCTGTCCAATAGGGCAATGTCACGAGGTAAAGTGTAAACTAAAGTTTACACCATAGTGTACACGTCACAAAGTTCTTACTGATAGAACTTTGCTAGTCGTACACTAATTTTTGACACATTGTTTGGCACTTACATTGTTGTCCAGTGTCAATTGGATGGGAAAACTATTGGAAATTTAAACTGTCCTACAGGGTAATGACACGTGGAAAAGTGTAAAGTAAAGTGTTAAGCATAGTGTACATGTCACAAGGTTCTTTCTGATTGAACGGTGCCATTTGTACACTGATTTTTGAGACGTTGTTTGACACTTGCATTGTTTTCAAGTGTCAATTGGATGGGAAAACTGTTTGAAATGTAAACTGTCCAGTAGGGTAATGTCACGTGGCAAAGTGTAAACTAAAGTGTACACCATAGTGTACATGTTGCAAGGTTCATGCCGATAGAATTTCCTATTTGTAATCTAATTTTTGACATGGTGTTAGACAATTACATTGTTGTCAAGGGTCAATTGGAAGGGAAAATGATTTGAAATTTAAAATGTCCAATAGGGTATTGTCACATGGCAAGGTGTAAACTAAAGTGTACACCATAGTGTTCATGTTGCAAGGCTCTTACCAGTTGAACTTTGCTATTTGTACACTAATTTTTGAGACATTGTTTGACACTTGCATTGTTTTCAAGTGTCAATTGGATGGGAAAATTGTTTGAAATTTAAACTGTCCAATAGGGTAATGTCACGTGGCAAAGTGTAAACTAAAGTGTGCACACCATCCTGAACATCTCGCAAGGTTTTTACCGATTGAACTTTGCTATTTGTGCACTGATTTTTGACACGTTGTTTGACACTTCCATTGTTGTCATGTGTCAATTAGATGGGAAAATTATTTGAAATTTAAACTGTCCAACAGGATAATGTCACGTGGCAAAGTGTAAACTAAAGTGTACACCGTAGTGTACATGTAGCAAAAAAGTTCTTACCGATTGAACTTTGCTATTTGTACACTGATTTTTGACACATTGTCTGACACTTACATTGTTTGAAACTTAAACTGTCCAACAGAGTAATGTCACGTGACAAAGTGTAAACAAAAGCGGGTACCATAATATACGTGTAGCAATGTTCGTACCGATTGAACTTTGCTATTTGTACACTGATTTTTGACACGTTGTTTGACACTTGTAGTGTTGTCAAGTTTCAATTGGATGCAAAAATTGTTTCAAATTTAAACCATCCAACAATGTAATGTCACGTGGTAAAGTGTGAACTAAAGTGTACATGTAGCAAGGTTCGTACCGATTGAACTTTGCTATTTGTAAACTAATTCTTAACATGTTGTTTGACACTTGCATTGTTTTCAAGTGTCAATTGGAAGAGATAACTATTTGAAATTTAAACTGTCCAATAGGGTAATGTTGCGTGGCAAAGTGTAAACTAAAGTGTACACCGTAGTGTACATGTAGCAAGGTCCTTACCGATTGAACTTTACTACTTGTACACTGATTTTTTACACATTGTTTGACACTTGCATTGTTGTCAAGTGTCAATTGGATGGGAAAATAGCTTGAAGTTTAAATTTTCCAACAGGGCAATGTCAAGTGGCAAAGTGTAAACTAAAGTGTACACAGTAGTGTACATGCAGCAAGGTCTTTATCGATTGGACTTTACTAGTTGTAAACTAATTTTTGACACATTATTTGACACTTGCATTGTTATCAAGTTTCAATTGGATGGGAAAACTATCTGAAATATAAACTGTCGAACAGAGTAATGTCACGTGGCAAAAAGTAAACTAAAGTTTACACCATAGTGTACATGTAGCAAGGTTCTTACCTATTGAACTTTGCTACTTGTACACTAATTTTTTACACGTTTTTTGACACTTGCATTGTTGTCAAGTGTCAATTGGATAGGAAAACAATTTGAAAGTTATACTGTCCAATCGGGTAATGACATGTGGCAAAGTGTTGACTAAGGTTTGCACCATAGTGTACCTGTCATAAGGTTCTTACTGATTGACCTTTGTTATTTCTACACCGATTTTTGACACTGGCATTGTTGACAAGTGTCAATTGGATGGAAAAATTGTTTGATGTTTAAGCTGTCCAATAGGGCAGTGTCACGTGGCAAAGTGTAATCCAAAGTGTCCACCATACTGTACATGTAGTAAAGTACATACCAATTGAACTTTGTAATTTGTACACTGATTTTTTATACGTTGTTTGACACTTGCATTGTCGTCAAGTGTCAAATGGATGGGAAAAGTGTTTGAAATTTGAACTGTCCAACAGGGTAATGTCACGTGGCAAAATGTAAACTAAAGTGTACATCATAGTGTACATGTGGCAAGGTCTTTAAGGATTGAACTTTGCTCTTTATAAACTGATTGTCGACACGTTGTTTGACAGTTACATTGTTGTCAAGTGTAAGTATGATGGGAAAACTATTTGAAATTAAACTGTCTGACAGGGTAATGTCACGTAGCAATGTGTAAACTAAAGAGCACACCATAGTGTACATGTAACAAGGTTCTTACCGATTGAAAACACTTGACTACAATGTAAGTGTCAAAGAACTTTCCAATAGGATAATGTCATGTGGGAAAGTGTAAACTAAAATGTACACCATAATGTACATGTAGTAAGGCCCTTATCGATTGAACTTTGCTATTTGTAAACAAATTTTTGAAAAGTTGTTTGGCACTTGTGTTGTTGTCAAGTGTTAATTGGATGGGAAAAATATTTGAAATTTAAACTATCCAACAAAGTAATATCACGTGGCTAAGTGCAAACTAAAGCGTACACAATAGTGTACGTGTAGCAAGGTTCATACCGATTGAACTTTGCCATTTGTACACTAATTTTTGACACGTTGTTTGACACTTGCATTATTGTCAAGTGTCAATTGGATGGAAATTTTTTTTGAAATTTAAACCATCCAACAAGGTAATGTCACGTGGTAAAGTGTTAACTAAAGTGTACATGTAGCAAGGTACATACCAATTGTACTTTGCTATTTGTAAATTGATTTTTGACACATTGTTTGACACTTGTATTGTTGTCAAGTATCAATTGGATGGGAAAACTTTTTGAAATTTTAACTAGCCAATAGCGTAATGTCGTGTGGCAAGGTGTAAACGAAAGTGTACACCGTAGTGTACGTGTAGCAAGGTCCTTACCAATTGAACTTTGCTATTTGTACACTGATTTTTGACACATTTTTTGACACTTGCATTGTTGTCAAGTGTTAATTCGATGAGATAACTATTTGAAATTTAAACTGTCCAACAGGGTAGTGTCACATGACAAAGTGTAAACTAAAATGTACATGATAGTGTGCATGTAGCAAGGTCCTTACCGATTGAACTTTGCTCTTTGTAAACTAATTTTTGACATGTTGTTTGACACTTGCATTGTTGTCAAGTGTCAATTGGAAAATGTTTGAAATTTAAACTGTCCAACAGGGCATTGTTACGTGGCTAAGTGCAAACTAAAGCGTACACAATAGGGTACGTGTGGCAAGGTTCTTGCCGATTGAACTTCGCTATTTGTACACTAATTTTTGACACGTTGTTTGACACTTGCATTATTGTCAAATGTTAATTAGATGGGAAAACTGCTTGAAATTTAAACCATCCAACACAGTAATGCCACGTGGTAAAGTGTGAACTAAAGTGTACATGTAGCAAGGTTCACACCGATTGAACTTTGCTATTTGTAAACTGATGTTTGACACGTTGTTTGACATTTGCATTATTGTCAAGTGTCAATTGGATGAGAAAATTATTTGAAATTTAAACTGTCCAATAGGGTAATGTCACGTGGGAAAGTGTAAACGAAAGTGTACATCGTAGTGTGCATCTAGCAATGTCCTTATCGATCGAACTTTGCTACTTGTACTCTGATTTTTTATACGTTGTTTGACACTTGCATTATTATCAAGTGTCGATTCCATGAGAAAACTACTTGAAATTTAAACTGTCCAACAGGGTAGTGACATGTGGCAAAGTGTAAATTAAAATGTACACCATAGTGTACATATAGCAAGGTCCTTACCGATTGAACCTTGCTATTTGTGAACTGATTTTTGATACGTTGTTTGACACTTGCATTGTTGTCCAGTACCAACTGGATGGGAAATATGTTTAAAATTTAAAATGTCCAACAGGTAATGTCACATGGCAAAGTGTAAACTAAAGGATACACCATAGTGTACGTGTAGCAAGGTTCTTACCGATTGAACTTTACTATTTGTACACTGATTTTTGACATGTTGTATGACACTTGCACTATTGTCAAGTGTCAATTGGATGGGAAAACTATTTGAAATTTAAACCATCCAACAATGTAATGTCACGTGGTAAAGTGTGAACTAAAGTGTACATGTAGCAAGGTTCATATCGATTGAGCTTTGCTATTTGTAAACTGATTTTTAACACGTTGTTTGACAGTTGCATTGTTGTCAAGTATCAATTGGAAGGAAAAACTGTTTGAATTCTAAACTGTCTAATAGGGTAATGTTGTGTGGCAAAGTGTAGACTAAAGTGTACATCGTAGTGTACATGTAGCAAGGTCCTTACTGACTGAACTTTGCTACTTGTACACTATTTTTTGACACGTTATTTGACGCTTGCATTGTTGACAAGTCTCAATTGGAAGGGAAAATAGTTTGAAATTTAAACTGTCCAACAGGGTAATGTCAATTGGCAAAGTGTAAACTAAAGTGTACACAGTAGTGTAAATGTGACAAGGTCCTTACCGATTGAACTTTCCTATTTGTAAACTAATTTTTGGCACGTTATTTGGCACTTGAATTGTTATCAAGTTTCGATTGGATGGGAAAACTATTTGAAATTTATACTATCCAATCAGGTAATGACATGTGGCAAAGTGTGAACTATGGTGTGCACCATAGTGTACATATCGTAAGATTCTTACCGATTGAACTTTGCTATTTGAAAATTGATTTTTGACACGTTGTTTGACACTGTAATTGTTGACAAGTGTCGATTGGATGGGAAAATTGTTTGAAGTTTAAGTTGTCCAACAGGGCAATGTCACGTGGCAAAGTGTAATCCAAAGTGTCGACCATAGTGTACGTGTAGCAAGGTACTTACCAATTAAACTTTGTTATTTGTACTCCGATTTTTGACTCGTTGTTTGACACTTGCATTTTTGTCAAGTCTCAAATGGATGGGAAAACTGTTTGATGTTTAAGTTCTCCAACAAGGCAATGTCATGTGGCGAAGTGTAATCCAAAGTGTCCACCATAGTGTACGTGTAGCAAGGTACTTGCCGATTGAACTTTGCAATTTGTACACTTATTTTTCACACGTTGTTTGACACTTGCATTGTTGTCAAGTGTCAAATGGATGGGAAAACTATTTGGAATTTAAATTGTCCAACATGGTAATGTCAAGTAGTGAAGTGTAAACTAAAGTGTGCACCATAGTGTACGTGTGGCAAGGTCCTTAAGGATTGATCTTTGCTATTTGTAAACTAATTTTCGACACTTTGTTTGACACTTGCATTGTTATCAAGCGTAAATATGATGGGAAAACTATTTGAAATTTAAACAGTTCGACAGGGTAATGTCACGTGGCAATGTGTAAACTAAAGAGTACACCATAGTGTACATGTAGCAAGATTCTTACTAATTGTACTTAACTTCTTGTACACTGATTTTTCACACGTTATTTGACACGTGCATTGCTGTTAAGTGTCAATTTGATGAGAAAACTATTTAAAAGTTAAACTGTTCAATAGGGTAATATCACGTGACAAAGTGTAAACTAAAATATACACCATAGTGTACATATAGTCAGCCCTTACCGATTGAATTTTACTATTTCTAAACGAATTTTTGACACGTTGTTTGACACTTCAACTGTTGTCAAGTGTCAATTGGATGGAAAAAATGTTTGAAAATTAAGCTGTCCAACAGGGTAATGTCACGTGGCTAAGTGCAAGCTAAAGCGTAGACAATAGTGTACGAGTAGCAATGTTCTTACCGATTGAACTTTACTATTAGTACACTAATTTTTGACACATTGTTTGACACTTGCATTGCTGTCAAGTGTCAAATGGATGGGAGAACTATTTGAAGTTTAAGCTGTCCAATAGGGCAACGTCACGTGGCAAAGTGTAATCCAAAGTGTCCACCATAGTGTACGTATAGCAAGGTACTAACCGATTGAGCTTTGCAATTTGTAAACTGAGTTTTGACACGTTGTTTGACACTTGCATTGTTGTCAAATGTTAATTGTATGGAAAAACTATTTGTAATTTAAACTGTCCAACAGGGTAATGTCAAATGGCAAAGTGTAAACAAAAGTGTACACCATAGTGTATACGTACCAAGGTTCTTACCGATTGAACTTTGCTACTTGTACACTGATTTTTGACACGTTGTTTGACACTTGCATTGTTGTCAAGTGTCAATTGGATGGGAAAACTATTTGAAATTTAAACTGTCCAATAGGGTAATGTCAGGTGACAAAGTGTAAACTGAAGTGTACAACAAAGTGTATATGTAGCAAGATTCTTATGGATTGAAACTTGCCATTTCTACTCTTATTTTTGACAGGTTGTTTGACACTTGCATAGTTGTCATGTGCCTGGATGGGAAAATTGTTTGAAATTTAAACTATTAAACAGGGTAATGACACGTCACAAAGTTTAAACTGAAGTGTACACCATAGTGTACATGTGGCAAGGTTCTTACAAATTTAAATTGCCATTTGTACACTGATTTTTGACACGTTGTTTGACACTTACATTATTGTCAAGTGTCAGTTGGATGGGACAACTATTTGAAATTTAAACTGTCCAATATGGTAATGTCACAAGGCAAAGAGTAAACTAAAGTGTACACCATAGTGTATATGTCGCAAGGTTCTTACCGATTGAACTTTGCTATTTGTACACTAAATTTTAACACATTTTTTAACACTTGCATTGTTATCAAGTGTCAATTGGATGGGAAACGGGTTGTAATTTAAACTGTACGACAGGGTAATGTCACGTGGCAAAGTATAAACTGAAGTGTACACCATAGTGTACAATAGCAATGTCCCTACCGATTGAATTTTGGTATTTGTACTCTGATTTTCAACACGTTGTTTGACACTTGCATTATTGTCAAGGGTCAATTGGATGGGAAAATAGTTTGAAATTTAAACTGTCAAATAGGGTAATGACACGTGGCAAAGTTCAAACTAAAGTGTACACTATAGTGTATATGTAGCAAGGTTCTTACCGATTTAAATTTGCCATTTGTACACTAATGTTTGACGTGCTGTTTGACACTTGTATTGTTGTCAAGTGTCAGTTGGATGGGAAAACTATTTGAAAATTATATTGTCCAACATGGTAATGTCACGTGGAAAATAGTAAACTAAAGTGTACACCATAGTGTACGTGTCGCAAGATTCTTACTGATTGAACTTTGATATATGTGCACTAATTTTTAACACATTTTTTGTCACTTGCATTGTTGCCAAGTGTCACTTTGATGGGAAAATAGTTTGTAATTTAAACTGTCCAATAGGGTAATGTCACGTGACAAAGTGTAAACTGAAGTGCACACCATAGTGGACATGTAGCAATGTCCCTACCGATTGAACTATGGTATATGTACATTGATTTTCAACATGTTGTTTGACACTTGCATAGTTGTCAAGTGTCAATTGGATGGGAAAACTGTTTGAAATTTAAATTGTCCAACATGGTAATGTTACGAGGCAAAGAGTAAACTAAAATGTATACCATAGTGTACATGTGGCAAGGTCCTTACCAATTGAACTTTCCTATTTGCATACTGGTTTTCGACACGTTGTTTGACACTTGTATTGTTGTTAAGTGTGAATTGGATGGGAGAACGATTTGAAATTTAAACTGGTCAACAGTGTAATGTCACGTGGCAATGTGCAAATTAAAGCTTAAACCATAGTGTACATGTGGCAAGGTCCTTAGGATTGAACTTTGCTATTTGTACACAGATTTCCGACACATTCTTTGACACTTGCACTCTTGTACGGTATCTATTGGATGGGAAACTGTTTGAAATTTAAACTGTCAAACAGGGTAATGACATGTGGCAAAGTGTAAACTAAAGTGTACACCATAGTGTACAGGTCGTAAGGTTCTTATCGATTGAACTTTGCTATTGGTACACTGATTTTGACACATTGTTGGACACTTGCATTGTTGTCAAGTGTCAATTGGATGGGAAGACTATTTGAAATTTAAACTGTCCAACAGCGTAATAATACTTGGCAAAGTGTAAACTAAAGTCGCAAGGTTCTTATCCATTGAACTTTGCTATTTGTACACTGATTTTTGGCACGTTGTTTGATGCTGACATTGTTGACAAGTATCAATTGGATGGGAAAAATGTTTGAAATTTAAGCTGTCCAACAGGGTAATGTCACGTGGCAAAGTGTAATCCAAAGTGTCCACCATAGTGTACGTGTAGCAAGATACTTACCGATTGAACTTTGCAATTTGTACACTAATTTTTGACACGCTGTTTGACACTTGCATTGTTGTCAATTGTCAAATGGATTGAAAAATTGTTTGAAATTTAAACTGACCAACAGGGTAATGTCACATGGTAAAGTGTAAACTAAAGTGTACACCATAGTGTACATGTGGCAAGGTCCTTGAGGATTGAACTTTGCTATTTGTAAACTGATTTTCAACACGTTGTTTGACACTTGCATTGTTGTCAAGTGTCAATATGATGGGAAAATTGTTTGAAATTTAAATGGTCTAACAGGGTAATTTCACGTGGCAATGTGTAAACTGAAGAGTACACCATAGTGTATATGTAGCAAGGTTCTTACCGATTGAACTTAGCTACTTGTACACTGATTTTTGACACATTGTTTGAAACTTGCATTATTATCAAGTGTCAATTGGATAGAAAATAGTTTGAAATTTAAACTTTCCAACAGGCCAATGTTAAGTGGCAAGGTGTAAACTAAAGTGTACATAGTAGTGTACATGTAGCAAAGTCCTTACCGATTGAAATTTGCTATTTGTAAACATATTTTGGGCACGTTACTTGAGACTTGCATTGTTATGAAGTGTTAATTGGATGGGAAAAATGTTTGAAATTTAAAGTGTCCAACAGAGTAATGTCAGGTTGCACAGTGTAAACTAAAGTGTACACCATAATGTACATGTCGCAAGGTTCTTACCGATTGAACTTTGCTATTTGTGCAATGATTTTTAACGCGTCGTTTGACACTGACATTGTTGACAAGTGCCAATTGGATGGGAAAACTATTTGAAATTTAAGTTGTCCAAAAGGGTAATGTCATGTGGAAATGTGTAATCCAAATTTTACACCATAGTGTACGTGTAGCAAGGTACTTATCGATTGAACTTTGCAATTTGTACCCTGATTTTTGACACGTTGTTTGACACTTGCATTGTTATCAAGTTTCCATTGGATGGAAAAGCTGTTTAAAATTTAAACTGTCCAACAGAGTAATGTCACGTGGCAAAGTGTAAACTAAAGTGTACACTATAGTGTACATGTAGTTAGGTTCTTACCGATTGAATTTTGCTATTTCTACATTGATTTTTTACATGTTGTTTCACACTTGCATTGGTGTCAAGTGTTCAATTGGATGGGAAAACTATTTAAAATTTAAGCTGTGCAACAGGGTAATGTCACGTGGCAATGTGTAATCCAAATTGTCCAGCATAGTGTACATGTAGCAAGGTACTTATCGATTGAACTTTGCAATTTGTACCCAGATTTTTGACACATTGTTTGACACTTGCACTGTTACCAAGTTTCAATTGGATGGAAAAACTGTTTGAAATTTAAACTGTCCAACAGGGTAATGTCACGTGGTAAAGTGTAAACTAAAGTGTACACCATAGTGTACATGTCGCAAGGTGCTTACCGATTGAACTTTGCTATTGTTACCATGATTTTTGACATGTTGTCTGACATTGGCATTGTTGACAAGTGTCAATTGGATGGGAAAATAGTTTCAAATTTATGCTGTCCAACAGGGTAATGTTACGTGCAATGTGTAATCCAAATTGTCCACCATAATGTACGTGTAGCAAGGTACTTACCGATTGAACTGTGTAACTTGTACCCTAATTTTTGACATGTTGTTTGACACTTGCATTGTTGTCAAGTGTCAACTGGATGGGAAAACTGTTTGAAATTTAAACTGTCCAACAGGGTAATGTCACGTGGCAAACTGTAAACTAAAGTGTACACCATAGTGTACATGTGGCAAGGTCCTTAAGGATTGAACTTTGATATTTCTAAACTGATTTTCGACACGTTGTTTAATACATGCATTGTTTTCAAATGTCAATTAGATGGAAAAACCGTTTGAAATTTACACTGTCCAACAGGGTAATGTCACGTGGCAATGTGTAAACTAAAGTGTACACCATAGTGTACACGTATCAGGGTTCTTACCGATCGAACTTTGCTATCTGTACACTAATTTTTGACACGTTGTTAGACACTTTCTTTGTTGTCAAGTGTCAATTGGATGGGAGAACTGTTAGAAATTTAAACTATCCAATAGGGTAATGTCACGTCGCAAAGTGTAAACTAAAGTGTATACTATAGTGTATATGTAGCAAGGTCCTTATTGATTGAACTTTACTATTTGTACATTGATTTTCGACACGTTATTTGACACTTTTATTGTTGTCAAGTGTCAATTGGATGGGAAAATGGTTTGAAATTTAAATCGTCCAACAGGGTAATGTCACGTGGCAAAGTGTAAGCTAAAGTGTACACCATAGTGTACACGTGGCGAGGTCCTTATCGATTGAACTTTGCTATTTGTACACTGATTTTCGACACGTTCTTTGACACTTGCGTTGTTGTCAAGTGTCAATTGGATGGAAAAAATGTTTGAAATTTAAATTGTCCAATAGAGTTATGTCACGTGGCAAAGTGTAAACTAAAGTGTACACTTAGTGTACATGTAGCAAGGTTATTACCGATTCAACTTTGCTATTTGTACACTAATTTTTGAACTGTTGTTTTCCACTTCCACTGTTGTCAAATGTCAATTGGATTGGAAAATTGTTAGAAATTTAAACTGACTAACAGGATAATGACACGTGGCAAAGTGTAAACTAATGTGTACACTATAGTGTACATGTTGCAAGGTTCTTGTCGACCGAACTTTGCTATTTGTGAACTAATTTTTGACACGTTGTTTGACACTTGTATTGTGGTCAAGTGTCAATTGGATGGAAAACTGTTCGAAATTTAAATAGTCCAATAGGGTAATGTCACGTGGTAAAGTGTAAACTAAAGTGTACACCATAGTGTACATGTAGCAAGGTTCTTACCATTGAAATTCGGTATTTGTACACTCATTTTTGACACATTGTTGGACAATTGCTTTGTTGTCAAGTGTCAATTGGATGGGAAAAATGTTTGAAATTTAAATAATCCAACAGGGTAATGTCACGTGGCAAAGTGTAAACTAAAGCGTATACCATAGTGTACGTGTAGTAAGGTTTTTACTGATTTAACTTTACAATTTGTACACTTATTTTTGACAAGTTGTTTGACACTTGCATTGTTGTCAAGTGCTAATTGGATGGAAAAACTATTTGAAATTTAAACTTTCCAATAGGGTATTGTAACATGGCAAAGTGTAAACTAAAGTGTACACCATAGTGTACATGTATCAATGTTCTTACCGATTGAACTTTCCTACTTGTACACTGATTCATGACATGTTGTTTGACGCTTGCATTGTTGTCAAGTGTCAATTAGATGGGAAAACTGTTTGAAATTTAAACTGTCCAAAGGGATAATGTCACGTGGCAAAGTGTAAATGAAAGTGTACACCATAGTGTATATGTAGCAAGGATCCTACCGATTGAACTTTGTCATTTGTACACTAATTTTTGACATGCTGTTAGACACTTGCATTGTTGTCAAGTGTCAATTGGATGGGAAAATTGTTTGAAATTTAAACTGTCAAAGAGGGTAATGACACGTGGCAAAGTGTAAACTAAAGTGTATACCATAGTGTATATGTAGCAAGGTTCTTACTGATTTAACTTTGCCATTTGCACACTGATTTTTGACAAGTTGTTTGACACTTACATTGTTGTCAAGTGTCAATTAGATGGGAAAACTGTTTGAAATTTAAACTGTCCAACATAGCAATGTCACGTGGCAAAGAATAAACTAAAGTGTACACCATAGTATACGTGTCACAAGGTTCTTACCTATTAAAATTTGCTATAAGTACACTATTTTTTAACACGTTTTTTGACACTTACATTGTTGTCAAGTATCAATTGGATGGGAAAATGGTTTGTAATTTAAACTATCCAATAGGATAATATCACATGGCAAAGTGTAAACTGAAGTGTACACCATAGTGTACATTTAGCAAGGTCCTTACTGATTGAACTTTGCTATTTGTACACTTATTTTTGACATGTTGTTTGACAATTGCATTATTTTCAAGTGTCAATTGGATGGAAAAACCTGTTTGAAATTTAAACTATCCAACAAGGTAAAGTCATGTGGCAAAGTGTAAACTAAAGTGTACACTATAGTGTACATGTAGCAAGGTCCTTACCGAATGAACTTTTCTATTTGTACACTGATTTTTGACATGTTGTTCGGCACTTGCATTGTTGTCCAGTTTCAATTGGATGGGAAAATTGTTTGAAATTTAAACTATCCAATAGGGTAATGTCGCGTGGCAAAGTTTAAACTAAAGTGCACACCTTAGTGTACATGTGGCAAGGTTCTTACCGATTCAACTATGCTATTTGTACACTGATTTTCGACCTCTGTAAAAAAAACTTGCACTGTTGTCAAGCGTCAATTGGATGAAAAAACTATTAGAAATTTAAACTGTCCAACAAAGTAATGACACATGGTAAAGTGTAAACAAAAGAGTACACCATAGTGTTCATGTGGCAAGGTCCTTAAGGATTGAACTTTGCTATTTGTACACAGATTTTTGACACGTTATTTGACGCTTGCATTGTTGTCAATTGTCCATTGGATGGGAATATTGTTTGAAAGTTAAACAGTCAAACAAGGCAATGACACGTGGTAAAGTGTAAACTAAAGTGTAAACCTTAGTGTACATGTCGCAAGGTTCTTACCGATTCAAATTTCCGATTTGTAAACTAATTTTTGACACGTTGTTTGACACTTACACTGTTATCAAGTGTCAATTGGACGGAAAAACTGCTTGAAATTTAAACTGTCCAACAGGGTAATGTCACGTGGTAAAGTATAAACTATAGCGTACACCATAGTGTACGTTTAGCAAGGTTCTTACCGATTGAACTTTGCTATTTGTGCACTAATTTTTGACACATTGTTTGACACTTGCATTGTTGTAAAGTGTCTATTGGATTGGAAAACTTTTTGAAATTTAAACCATCCAACAAAGTAATGCCACGTGGTAAAGTGTGAACTAAAGTGTACGTGCAGCAACAAGGTTCATACCGATTGAACTTTGCTATTTGTAAACTGATTTTTGACACATTGTTTGACACTTGCGTTGTTGTCAAGTGTCAATTGTATGCGAAAATTGTTTGAAATTTAAACTATCCAATAGGATAATGTCGCGTGAAAAAGTGTAAACTTAAGTGTACACCATAGTGTACATGTAGCAAGGTCCTTACCGATTGAACTTTGCTACTTGTACACTGTTTTTTGACACGTTGTTTGACACTTGCATTGTTGTCAAGTGTCAATTGGATTGGAAAATAGTTTAAAATTTAAACTGTCCATCAAGGCAATGTCAAGTGACAAAGTGTAAACTAAAGTGTACACAGTTGTGTATATGTCGCAAGGTTCTTACCGATTGAACTTTGCAATTTGTAGAATGATTTTTTACACGTTGTTTGACACTTGTATTGTTGTCAAGTGTCAATTGGATGGGAAAACTATTTGAAATTTATACTGTCGAATAGGGTAATGACATGTGGCACAGTGTAAACTAAGGTGTACACCATAGTGTACATGTCGCAGGTTCTTACCGATTGAACTTTGATATTTGTACACTGATTTTTGACAAGTTGTTTGACACTGGCATTGTTGACAAGTATCAATTGGATGGGAAAAGTGTTTGAAGTTTAAGGTATCCAACAAGGTAATGTCACGTGGCAAAGTATAATCCAAAGTGTTTACCATAGTGTACGTGTAGCAAGGTACTTACCGATTGAACTTTGTAATTTGTACACTAATTTTCGACACGATGTTTGACACTTGCATTGTTGTCAATTGTCAAATGGATTGGAAAACTGTTTGAAATTTAAACTGTCCAACAGGGTAATGTCATGTGGCAAAGTGTAAACTAAAGTGTACACCATAGTGTATATGTGGCAAGGTCCTTGAGGATTGAACTTTGCTATTTGTAAACTGATTTTCAACACGTTGTTTGACACTTGCATTGTTTTCAAGTGTCAATATGATGGGAAAATTGTTTGAAATTTAAACTGTCCGATAGGGTAATGTCATGTGGCAATGTGTAAACTAAAGAGTACACCATAGTGTACATGTAGCAAGGTCTTACCGATTGAACTTAGCTACTTGTACACTGATTTTCGACACGTTGTTTGACAATTACATTGTTGTCAAGTGTCAATTAGATGAAAAATTTGTTTGGAATTTAAACTATCCAACATGGTAATGTCATGTGGTAAAGTGTAAACTATAGCGTACACCATAGTGTACGTGTAGCAAGGTTCTTACCGATTGAACTTTGCTACTTGTACACTGATTTTTGACACGTTTTTTGACACTTGCATTGTTGTAATGTGTCAATAGGATGAGAAAAATGTTTGAAATTTAAACCATCCAACAAGGTAATGTCGCATGGTAAAGTGTGAACTAAAGTGTACATGCAGCAACAAGGTTCATACCGATTAAACTTTGCTATTTGTAAACTGATATTTGACACATTATTTGACACTTGCATTGTTGTCAAGTGTCAACTGGATCGAAAAACTATTTAAAATTTAAACTGTCCAATAGGATAATGTCGAGTGGTAAATTATAAACTAAAGTGTACACCATAGTGTACATGTAGCAAGGTCCTTACCGATTGAATTTTACTACTTGTACACTGATTTTTGACACATTGTTTGACACTTGCATTGTTGTCAAATGTCAATTGGATTGGAAAATAGTTTGAAATTTAAACTGTCCATCAGGGCAATCTCAATAGGCAAAGTGTAAACTAAAGTATACATAGTAGTGTATATATCGCAAGGTTCTTACCGATTGAACTTTGCTATTTGTACAATGATTTTTTAAACATTGTTTGACACTTCCATTGTTGTCAAGTGTCAATTGGATGGGAAAACTACTTGAAATTTATACTGTCCAACTGGGTAATGACATGTGACAAAGTGTAAACTAAGGTGCAGACCATAGTGTACATGTCGCAAGGTTCTTACCGATTGAACTTTGCTATTTGTACACTGATTTTTGACACATTGTTTGACACTGGCATTATTGACAAGTATCAATTAGATGGGAAAAATGTTTGAAGTTTAAGCTATTCAATAGGGTAATGTTACGTGACAAAGTGTAATCCAAAGTATCCACCATAGTGTACATGTAGCAAGGTACTTACCGATTGAACTTTGCAATTTGTACCCTAATTTTTGACACGTTGTTTGATACATGCATTGTTGTCAAGTGTCAAATGGATGGGAAACTATTTGAAGTTTAAACTATCCAACAGGGTAATGTCACGTGGTAAAGTGTAAACTAAAGTGTACACCATAGTGTACATGTGGTAAGGTCCTTAAGGATTGAACTTTGATATTTGCAAATTGATTTTCGACACTTACTTTGACACTTGCATTATTTTCATGTGTCAACTAGATGAGAAAGCTATTTGAGATTTAAACTGTCCAATAGAGTAATGTCACGTGACAATGTGTAAACTAAAGTGTACACCATAGTGTACATGTATCAAGGTTCTTACCGATTGAACTTTGCTATTTGTACATTGATTTTTGACACATTGTTAGACACTTGCATTGTTGTCAAGTGTCGATTGGATGGGAGAACAATTTGAAATTTAAACTATCCAACAGGGTAATGTCACGTCCTAAAGTGTAAACTAAAGTGTACACCGTAGTGTATATGTAGCCAGGTCCTTACCGATTGAACTTTACTATTTGTATATTGATTTTTGACACATTATTTAACACTTATATTGTTGTCAAGTGTCAATTGGATGGGAAAATGGTTTGAAATTTAAACTGTCCAACTAGGTAATGTCACGTGGCAAAGTGTAAACTAAAGTGTATACCATAGTGTACATGTAGCAGGGTTCTTATCGATTGAACTTTGCTATTTGTACACTGATTTTTTACACGTTGGTTGGCACTTGCATTGATGTCAAGTGTCAATTGGATGGAAACATTGTTTGAAATTTAAACTGTCCAGCAGGGCAATGTCAAGTGGCAAAGTGTAAACTAAAGTGTATACCATAGTGTACATGTAGCAGGGTTCTTATCGATTGAACTTTGCTATTTGTACACTGATTTTTTACACGTTGGTTGGCACTTGCATTGATGTCAAGTGTCAATTGGATGGAAACATTGTTTGAAATTTAAACTGTCCAGCAGGGCAATGTCAAGTGGCAAAGTGTAAACTAAAGTGTATACCATAGTGTACATGTAGCAGGGTTCTTATCGATTGAACTTTGCTATTTGTACACTGATTTTTTACACGTTGGTTGGCACTTGCATTGATGTCAAGTGTCAATTGGATGGAAACATTGTTTGAAATTTAAACTGTCCAGCAGGGCAATGTCAAGTGGCAAAGTGTAAACTAAAGTGTATACCATAGTGTACATGTAGCAGGGTTCTTATCGATTGAACTTTGCTATTTGTACACTGATTTTTTACACGTTGGTTGGCACTTGCATTGATGTCAAGTGTCAATTGGATGGAAACATTGTTTGAAATTTAAACTGTCCAGCAGGGCAATGTCAAGTGGCAAAGTGTAAACTAAAGTGTATACCATAGTGTACATGTAGCAGGGTTCTTATCGATTGAACTTTGCTATTTGTACACTGATTTTTTACACGTTGGTTGGCACTTGCATTGATGTCAAGTGTCAATTGGATGGAAACATTGTTTGAAATTTAAACTGTCCAGCAGGGCAATGTCAAGTGGCAAAGTGTAAACTAAAGTGTATACCATAGTGTACATGTAGCAGGGTTCTTATCGATTGAACTTTGCTATTTGTACACTGATTTTTTACACGTTGGTTGGCACTTGCATTGATGTCAAGTGTCAATTGGATGGAAACATTGTTTGAAATTTAAACTGTCCAGCAGGGCAATGTCAAGTGGCAAAGTGTAAACTAAAGTGTATACCATAGTGTACATGTAGCAGGGTTCTTATCGATTGAACTTTGCTATTTGTACACTGATTTTTTACACGTTGGTTGGCACTTGCATTGATGTCAAGTGTCAATTGGATGGAAACATTGTTTGAAATTTAAACTGTCCAGCAGGGCAATGTCAAGTGGCAAAGTGTAAACTAAAGTGTATACCATAGTGTACATGTAGCAGGGTTCTTATCGATTGAACTTTGCTATTTGTACACTGATTTTTTACACGTTGGTTGGCACTTGCATTGATGTCAAGTGTCAATTGGATGGAAACATTGTTTGAAATTTAAACTGTCCAGCAGGGCAATGTCAAGTGGCAAAGTGTAAACTAAAGTGTATACCATAGTGTACATGTAGCAGGGTTCTTATCGATTGAACTTTGCTATTTGTACACTGATTTTTTACACGTTGGTTGGCACTTGCATTGATGTCAAGTGTCAATTGGATGGAAACATTGTTTGAAATTTAAACTGTCCAGCAGGGCAATGTCAAGTGGCAAAGTGTAAACTAAAGTGTATACCATAGTGTACATGTAGCAGGGTTCTTATCGATTGAACTTTGCTATTTGTACACTGATTTTTTACACGTTGGTTGGCACTTGCATTGATGTCAAGTGTCAATTGGATGGAAACATTGTTTGAAATTTAAACTGTCCAGCAGGGCAATGTCAAGTGGCAAAGTGTAAACTAAAGTGTATACCATAGTGTACATGTAGCAGGGTTCTTATCGATTGAACTTTGCTATTTGTACACTGATTTTTTACACGTTGGTTGGCACTTGCATTGATGTCAAGTGTCAATTGGATGGAAACATTGTTTGAAATTTAAACTGTCCAGCAGGGCAATGTCAAGTGGCAAAGTGTAAACTAAAGTGTATACCATAGTGTACATGTAGCAGGGTTCTTATCGATTGAACTTTGCTATTTGTACACTGATTTTTTACACGTTGGTTGGCACTTGCATTGTTGTCAAGTGTCAATTGGATGGAAACATTGTTTGAAATTTAAACTGTCCAGCAGGGCAATGTCAAGTGGCAATGTGTAAACTAAAGTATAGACAATAGTGTACATGTACCGAGGTCCTTACCGATTGAATTTTGCTATTTGTACAATGATTTTTGACACGTTGTTTGACATTGGAATTGTTGGCAAGTGTGAATTGGATTGGAAAACTGTTCGAAATTTAAGCTATCGAATAGGGTAATGTCACGTAGAAAAGTGTAATCCAAAGTGTCCACCATAGTGTACGTGTCGCAAGGTACTTACCGATTGAACTTTGCAATTTGTACATTGATTTTTGACACGTTGTTTGACACTTGCATTGTTGTCAAGCGTCAAATGGATTGGAAAACTGTTTGAAATTTAAACTCTCCAGCAGGATAATGTCACGTGGCAAAGTGTAAATTAAAGTGTACACCATAGTGTACGTGTAGCAAGGTTCTTACTGATTGAACTTTGCTATTTGTACACTGATTTTTAGCACGTTGTTTAACACTTGCATTGTTGTCAAGTGTCAATTGGATAGGAAAATAATTTGAAATTTAAACTGTCCAGCAGGGCAATGTCATGTGGTAAAGTGTAAACTAAAGTGTACACAATAGTGTACATGTAATAAGGCTTTTACTGATTGAACTTAGCTATTTGTACACTGATTTTTAACACATTGTTTGATGCTTGTATTGTTGTCAAGTGTCAATTGGATGGGAAAATAGTTTGAAATTTAAACTGTCCAGCAGGGCATTGTCGAGTGGCAGTGTATAAACTAAAGTGTACACCTTGGTGTATATGTGGCAAAGTCCTTAATGATTGAACTTTGCTATTCGTAAACTAATTTTCGACATGTTGTTTGACACTTGCATTGTTGTCAAGTATCAATTGGATGGGAAAGTTGTTTGAAACTTAAACTGTCCAGAAGGGTAATGTCACGTGGCAATGTGCATACTAAAGTTTACATGAAGTAAGACTCTTACCGATTGAACTTTGCTAGTTGAACACTAATTTTTAACACTTTTTTGACACTTGCATTGTTTTTAAGTGTCAATTGGATAGGAAAATGGTTTCTTATTTAAACTTTCAAACAAGGTAATGTCACGTTGCAAAGTGTAAACTGAAGTGTACACCATAGTGTACATGTAACAATGTCCCTACCTATTTCACATTGATATTTGTACACTGATTTTAAACACGTTGTTTGACGCTTGCATTGTTGTCAAGTATCAATTGGATGGAAAAATTATTTGAAATTTAAATTGTCCAACGTGGTAATGTCACGTGGTAAAGAGTAAACCAAAGTGTACACCATAGTGTACATGTGGCGAGGTCCTTGCCGATTGAACTTTACTATTTGCACACTGATTTTTGACACCTTGTTTGATACTAACATTGTTGTCAAGTGTCAATTAGATGGGAAAATTGTTTGAAATTTCAACTGTCCAACAAGTTAATGTCACGTGGCAAAGTGTAAAATAAAGTGTACACCATAGTTTACACGTGGGAAGGTCCTCATGGATCGAACTTTGCTATTTGTACACAGATTTTTGACACATTGTTTGACACTTGCATTGTTGTCATGTGCCTATTGGATGGAGAAACTATTTGAAATTTAAACTAACAAACAGGGTAATAACACGTGGTAAAGTGTAAACTAAAGTGTACACCGTAGTGTACATGTCGCAAGTTCTTTCCAATTGAACTTTGCTATTTGTACGCTGATTTTTGACAATTGTTTGACACATGCATTGTTGTCAAGTATCAATTGGATGGGAAAACTGTTTGAAATTTAAACTCTCCAATAGGGTAATAACAATTGGCAAAGTGTAAACTAAAATGTACACCATAGTGTACATGTGGTAAGGTCCTTACCGATTGAACTTTACTATTTGTACACTGATTTTTAACACGTTGTTTGACACTTGTATTGTTGTCAAGTGTCAATTTGATGAGAAAAATATTTGAAATTTAAACTATCCAATAGGGATATGTCACGTGGCAGAGTGTAAATTAAAATGTACACCATAGTGCACATGTAGGAAGGCCCTTACCGATTGAACTTTCTTATTTGTAAACTAATTTTGGCACATTGTTTCACTTGCATTGTTGTCAAGTGTCAATTGGATGGGGAAATATATTTGAAATTTAAACTATCGAACAGGCTAATGTCACATGGTAAAGCGTAAATTAAAGCGTACAATATAGTGTACGTGTAGCAAGGTTCTTACCGATTGAATTTTGCTATTTGTACACCGATTTTTGACACGTTGTTTGACACTTGCATTATTGTCAAGTGTCAATTGGATGGGAAAACTTATTCAAATTTAAACCGTCCAACAAGGTAATGTCACGTGGTAAAGCGTGAACTAAAGTGTACATGTAGCAAGGTTTAGACCGATTGAACTTTGCTATTTGTAAACTGAGTTTTGACACGTTGTTTGACATTTGCATTGTTGTCATTGTGTCAATTGGGTCAGAAAACTATTTGAAATTTACATTGTCCAACAGGGTAATGTCACGTCGCAAAGTGTAAATAAAAGTGTGCACCATAATGTAGATGTAGCAATGTCCTTACCGATTGAACTTTTCTATTTGTACATTGATTTTTGACATGTTGTTTGACACTTGTACTGTTGTCAAGTGTCAATGGGATGGGAAAATGGTTTGAAATTTAAACTATCCAACAGGATAATGTCACGTCGCATAGCGTAAACTAAATCGTACACCATAGTGTACATGTGGCAAGGTCCTTACTGATTGAACTTTGCTATTTGTAAACTGATTTTCGACACTTATTTGACCTTGCATTGTTGTCAAATGTCAATTGGATGAACTGTCCAGTAGAGTAATGTCACGTGGTAATGTGTAAACTAAAGTGTACACCATAGTGTACATGTTGCAAAGTTCTTACCGATTCAATTTTGCTCTTTGTACACTGATTTTCAGCACGTTGTTTGACACTTGCATTGTTGTCAAGTGTCAATTGGATGGACAAACTGTTTGAAATTTAAACTATCCAGTAGGGTAAAATCACGTGGCTAAGTGTAAACTAAAGTGTACACCATAGTGTACATGTAACAAGGTTCTTACCAATTGAACTTTGCTATGCGTACACTGATTTTTGACACGTTGTTTGACACTTGCATTGTAGAAGCCCGAGACATAAATTGAAATTAGGCTATTATGTTGTGATGATCTAGGACCACTAGCCTATCTCATTCAAGAAATGAGTTGTGGAAGCTCAAACCATTTAAGATTTTGAAAGCCCCAACCATAAATTAATTTAAAGCCCAACAATTTAAAAGATTAAGTTTAAGTAAATTTGATTACAAAGATCTATTGAATAACTAGGTTGCTCCAATGGTCATCTACATGGTATTTTAGATAGGCAACCTAGGTTCGAATCAACATGTAAATGTTTTGATAAAAATTCATTATGAATATTTTTTAGGCTTAAAAACTCTTCAAATTCTTAGTTAAAGGTCCAATTTAACAAACTTTATGATAATACAACTCCTCCCATTTAGTTTTTCATTAAAAAGAAAGGTTACAAGAAGTGGAAGGTCACTTTTTCACTACATTATTCCTTTAATCCGAGTTTCATCTTATTTTCTCTCAAAAAAATAAATTTTTATGTCAATTTAAGCTAAGGGAATAACAAGGGTAAGAAGAAGAAAGGCTTTCTACACATTTGTTCTTTGATATCCAAGAAAATTCAAGGTAGGTGAAGGTGCAAGTGTTATTCCGTTTTCAAATTTGATTTTTCGTTAAAAGTTGAATGAAATGATACCTTCGGGTACGGTGCTTTGGCACTACTATAGTTTGAATGATCATTCTCCAGCTCTACATTTTATGATAATGCTATAGATATCGAATTTTTCCAGAAATCCATCTACGTGCAACGGTATGAATCCATGGTTCAAATTTTCTAATTTGACTATAAAATACACCGACGATATCTATTGAGTTTCAAACTCATGGGTTAAATCCCTTCTTATAGGTTGATTTTGTTCTTTTGTTGGGGGCGCAGATAATGGTGGTTGAAGATGTAATTTAATATGGAAAAGCCGGTGAATTAACAACTTTAATGAAACTCTTTCCACGAACATTTTTGTATGAATAGGTTATGTTTAAAAATATATATATGTGTTCTAGAATTTACTTAAGAAACACCGTCTTCAAAAAAAAATGTCAACTACTTAATGTTACTGTTTTCTTAGAAATTTCAATTTTCTCTCAGAAATTAAAAATTCATAACTAATTTGTTACTTCGAATTTTTCAACAAAGATAATGGTATTTGATAGACTCGTAAGTTATCTACTGAATAAACTTAGAATCATGTCAATCCAATTTCGGTAAAATATTTTATGTCACTTTAAGTAAACATAGTGTTGCTATTTTCTGAAAATTAGTGGGATTTAATAGCCTCAGGGATTAGCTACTGAATAAACTTAAAATCATATCAATCCAATATCTATGAAATTTTATATGCCACCTTAAGTATGCTGTGTTGGGTTACTTCCCAAATCGAGTCACTGCGAGGTTTTGAAAAATATTTTAACATCTCATATATCGCCGACGAAAGGTGAATTTTGGATATGTTATATTATGAGAAGTTCCCTACTTTCTCTTAAAGCTTCGTGAAGTTTTGACCTAGAATACTATGTAAACGAGTTTACTTTAAAACTTACTGCGCAAAAATGGGAAGTCAAACTACAACATTTATTTATAAATTCTTGCCTAGAATTTCACGCAACAAAAAATGTATTTATGCATGGATGTCATTTGAAGACATTAGGAATTAGTTTCTTTTGTATTGAGTTATGTTGTCATTTATTGTCCTTTAAAAAAGATATTCTTAAACTAAATCTTTATAATTTCCTCTAAAAGTTTAGCTATTTTTTTTTAGTTCACGGCTAAAAGTACAATTAACCTAGCGACGTTTCGGTCCTTACGGGTTGGGGCGTTATAGCGTGGTATCAGAGCATGAGTTTATCCGATTCTGTAGACATAGTGTATTTTTAAAAAAAATTAAAAGATGAGAAAGTGAAACGTTTAAGGCATTCCATGGCATCTTGCATCCATCATTTGACCTCATCCGACGAACCTAAGGTATGGAATAAAATATTATGTTCCACTTTATTTTTCAAGCATGATTTATGAATCATTTAAGCTTGAATCTATGAAAATGCTAATGATATTTAGGATGAAATATGTTATGTAAGTTATATTTTATTTATATATGCATGAAGAAATGATGATTAGCTATTTTATTGAAACCCCAAAAGATAATGTATAAGTTGATATCACTAACAGAGATAATACATAATTGGACACTTATGTGATTGACATGGTTAGAATTTATCAGATTGCGAGAAAGGCCACAGCTTGTAGAGCAATGTTGAACCATAGGTCTATCATTCAATCCTATGAGAACTACGTGATCGACCCACCTCGTCCGCTTGTTGAACATATATATGACATTTACAAGAGATGTATGGCGACGGTAGATGTAGGATTGGAGATCACACATATCAAGGCTATAAATAACCTCATACACTCACTTCCGCCTCAATGGGGAAACATGGGAGTCATGGTTGGGGATGAGATGCTAGAAGGTAACCCTCCAGTGTACCCAAATGCAATTGAATTTGGTATATATTGTTAGATCCTTCTAGACAGGTAGAGTGAGAGTTTAGAACCTCAACCAGAGCTAGTAATTGAGCCTGAGCCAGAACCTCAGTTTGAATCGGACCCAGAGGAAGATCCCGAATGGGAGCATGAGAATGACTTTGGGTTGGAATTAGAGAATGAACATGAGCATGAGCCACAGGTTGAGATAGACCTAGGGTCGGGGCCTGAGGTAGAAGACTCCTCTGAAGATGAAGCTCCACCAAAGAAGATTCGCAAGATTCATAAGGATTAGAAATTAGATTCCTTTTCCTTGTGTTATCTTTTCCTTAATGTTATGGAAGTAAAGGTCGTCAGACTATTGTAAGTCCTGATTTCAAGGAGTACTTTTAAAAAAAAAATCAAATCTGGTTTGAGTTCAAAATATTTCTCAATTTTAATCCTGGTTTTGGAAAAAGAAGTTAATGTGAGATATTATATCTTACTTCTAGGGAAATGTCTCATCCAAACCAGAACAATTTGATAAGGGATCTACTACAAGCGATTCAAGATCTTAGCAAGCTGAATCAGAACCCAGCTCTACCTACACCCCCAGCTCCTATTACTCTCCCGACTCATGCCTCGGTGGTTGAGTTATTTCGAAGGCATAAGCCCTACCTTTGATGGAGCATCTGGTCCACTAGTAGTTGAGGAATGGCTTCGTATGCTAGAACAGATTTTTTTACTCATAGACTGCACCGACGCCCAAAAGGTTCAGTGTGTGGAGTTTATGGTTATTGGTGATGCAAGTTACTAGTGGGATCAATGTCTCGGACTAGAACCCCAGAGTAGCAATTGGCTTTAACATGGGAACAATTTAAAGAGGAAGTAATGGACAAGTATTTTCCTTAGTCTCTAAGAGATTTCATGGAAAACAAATTTCTTCAGCTCAAATAGGGTAATATGTCCCTGACTGATTACGAACAAAAGTTCGATCAACTCTCAGGATATGCTCATTACCTGGTTGACAAGGAAATTAAGAAGACTAGAAGGTTCGAGCAAGGGTTAAACCCAGACCTTAGCATGACCCTTATGTCACATCGTTTCACATCATATCGTGAGATGTTGGAATGAGCTCACGCTATTTGGTATCAGAAGGCCAATGCAGAGCAACACCGTCAATTGTACAACTAGTAATATAGAGGACATATTTGAAAGAGGAAGTGGAATGGTCAAGATAAAGGAAAAGACAAATGGCAAAATAAGAAGGCTAACATCGGATCTAGTGCCAGCAAGGCCATAGTAGCTATAGTTGCACCTTCTCTGAAGTGTGGCAAACCTCATCGTGGTGAATGCCCGTATGGGAAGAATGCCTATGTCAGTGTGGAAAGCTAGGACTGTTGCTATGGATTGTCCTATGTTCACTCAAAAGAAGGATGATAACAGTGATTAAAACAAAAAGGAAAAAGCACGAGTCTTTACACTGACTCAAAAGGATGTAGAGGAAACTCAAACTTAATAACATGTATTTTACTGATATTCAATACACCTGCTTATGTATTGTTTGATTTGGGAGCTACTCACTCTTTTTTATCAACGTCTTTCATTGATAAATCTAGTATTACTTGTGAGAAATCAGAAAGTAGACTAGAAGTTAGCGTCCCCTCAGGTAGAACATTAAATACAAATCAGTTAGCTAGATCGATAAATCTTGAAATCGAAGGAAAAACATTAGAAGCTAATTTATATCTAATAGAGATGAAAGATTTCGAAGTGATTTTGGGCATGGATTGGTTGGGATGTAATTATACAACCATTCTTTGTAGCAACGTCCTTACCGATTGAACTTTCCTATTTGTACACTGATTTTCGACATGTTGTTTGATACTTCCATTGTTGTCAAGTGTCAATTGGAAAGGAAAACTATTTGAAATTTAAACTGCTAAACAGGGTAATGTCACATGGCAAAGGGTAAACTAAAGTGTACACCATTGTGTACATGTAGCAAGATCCTTACTGATTGAAATTTGCTATTTCTACACTAATTTTTGACACATTGTTTGACACTTGCATTGCTGTCAATTGTCAATTGGATGGAAAAATTGTTTGAAATTTAAATTGACCAACAGAGTAATGTGATGTGGCAAAGTGTAAACTAAAGTGTACACCATAGTATACATGTAGCAAGGTTCTTACCAATTGAACTTTGCCATTTGTACACTGATTTTTGACACTTGCATTGTTGTCAAGTGTCAATTGGATGGGAAAACTGTTTGAAATTTGAAATGTCCAACAGGGAAATGTCACGTGGCAAAACTAAAGTGTACACAATTGTGTAAACGTAGCAAGGTCCGTATCGATTGAACTTAGCTATCTGCACACTGATTTTTGACACATTGTTTGAAACTTGCATTGTTGTCAAGTGTCAATTGGATGGAAAAGCTGTTTGAAATTTAAACTATCCAACAGGGTAATGTCCCGTGGCCAAGTGTAAACTAAAGTGTACACCATAGTGTACGTGAAGCAAGGTTCTTACCGATTGAACTTTGCTATTTGTACACTGATTTTTAACACGTTGTTTGACACTTGGATTGTTGTCAAGTGACAATTGGATGGGAAAACTGTTTAAAATTTAAACTGTCCAATAGCGTAATGTCACATGGCAAAGTGTAAACTAAAGTGTGTACACCATAGTGTACATGTAGCAAGGTTCTTACCGATTGAACTTCGCTACTTGTGCATTGATTTTTAACACATCGTTTGACACTTGCATTGTTGTTAAGTGTCAATTGGATGGGAATACTATTTGTAATTTAAACTGTCTAACATGGATATGTCACGTGGCAAAGTGTAAACTAAAGTACACACCATAGTGTACATTTGACAAGGTCCTTACCAAATGAACTTTACTATTTCTACACTGATTTTCGAATCATTGTTTGACACTTGCATTATTGTCAAGTGTCAATTGGATGGAGAAATTGATCAAAATTTTAAAATGTGCAATAGGGTAATGTCACGTGGCAAAGTGTAAACTAAAATGTATACCATAGTGTACATGTGGCAAAATCATTACGATTGAACTTTGCTATTTCTACACTGATTTTTGACACGTTGTTTGACACTAGCATTGTTATCAAGTGTCAATTGGATGGAAAAACTATTTGAAATTTAAACTGTCGAACAGGGTAATGACACGTGGCTAAGTGTAAACTAAAGTGTACACCATAGTGTATGTGTCGCAAGGTTCTTACCGATTGAACTTCGCTATTTGTACTCTAATTTTTGACACATTGTTTGACACGTGCATTGTTGTTAAGTGCCAATTGGATGGGAAAACTATTTTTAATTTAAACTGTCTAACATGGATATGTCACGTGGCAAAGTGTAAACTAAAGTGTACACCATAGTGTATATCTGACAAGGTCCTTACCGATTAAACTTTACTATTTGTACACTGATTTTCAACTCGTTATTCGACCCTTGCATTATTGTCAAGTGTCAATTGGATGGAAAAATTGATCGAAATTTTAAACTGTGCAATAGGGTAATGTCACGTCGCAAAGTGTAAACTAAAGTGTACACCATAGTGTACATGTGGCAAAGTCATTACGATTGAACTTTGCTATTTCTACACTGATCTTCAACACATTGTTTGACACTAGCATTGTTATCAAGTGTCAATTGGATGGGAAAACTATTTGAAATTTAAACTATCCAACTGGGTAATGTCACATGGCCAAGTGTAAACTAAAGTGTACACCATAGTGTACGTGTGGCAAGGTTCTTACCTATTGAACTTTGCTATTTGTACACTGATTTTTGACACGTTGTTTGACACTTGGATTGTTGTCAAGTGTCAATTGGATGGGAAAACTGTTTGAAATTTAAACTGTCCAATAGGGTAATGTCACGTGGCAAAGTGTAAACTAAAGTGTGTACACCATAGTGTACATGTAGTAAGGTTCTTACGATTGAACTTCGCTACTTGTGCATTGATTTTTAACACGTCGTTTGACACTTGCATTGTTGTTAAGTGTCAATTGGATGGGAAAACTATTTGTAATTTAAACTGTCTAACATGGATATGTCACGTGACAAAGTGTAAACTAAAGTGTACACCATAGTGTACATCTGACAAGGTCCTTACCGATTGAACTTTACTATTTGTACACTGATTTTCGACTCGTTGTTTGACACTTGCATTATTGTCAAGTGTCAATTAGATGGAGAAATTGATCAAAATTTTAAACTGTGCAATAGGGTAATGTCACGTGGCATAGTGTAAACTAAAGTGTACACCGTAGTGTACATGTGGCAAACTCATTACGATTGAACTTTGCTATTTCTACACTGATTTCGACACGTTGTTTGACACTAGCATTGTTATCAAGTGTCAATTGGATGGAAAAACTATTTGAAATTTAAATTGTCCAACAGGGTAATGACACGTGGCGAAGTGTAAACTAAAGTGTACACCATAGTGTACGTGTCGCAAGGTTCTTACCGATTGAACTTCGCTATTTGTACTCTAATTTTTGACACATTGTTTGACACTTGCATTGTTGTAAAGTGTCAATTTCATGAAAAAATCATTTGAAATTTAATCTGTTCAATAGGATAATGTTACGTGATAAAGTGTAAACTAAAGTGAACACCATAGTGTACATGTCGCAAGGTCCTTATAGATTGAACTTTGCTATTTTTAAACTGATTTTTGACACATTGTTTGACACTTGCATTGTTGTCGAGTGTCAATTTGATGAGAAAAATATTTGAAATTTAAACTATCCAACAGGTAATGTAACGTGGCAAAGTGTAAAATAAAATGTACACCATAGTGTACATGTAGCAAGGTCCTTACCGATTGAACTTTGCTATTTGTAAACTGATTGTTGACACGTAGTTTAACACTTGCATTATTTTCAAGTGTCAATTGGATGGGAAAATTGTTTGAAATTTAAACTGTCGAACAGGGTAATGTCATGTGGCAAAGTGAAAACTAAAGTGTACACCATAGTATACATGTAGCAAGGTTCTAACCAATTGAACTATACTATTTGTACACTGATTTTTGATACATTGTTCGACACTTGCATTGTTGTTAAGTGTTAATGGAATGGGAAGACTATTTGAAATTTAAACTATCCAACAGGGTAATATCCTGTGGTAAAGTGTAAACGAAAGTGTACCTGTAGCAAGGTTCATACCTATTGAACTTTGCTATTTGTACACTGATTTTTGACACATTGTTTAACATTGTCATTGTTGTCAAATGTTAATTGGATGGGAAAACTGTTTGAAATTTGAAATGTTCAACAAGGAAATGTCATGTTGCAAACTATAAACTAAAGTGTACAAAATAGTGTACATGTAGCAAGGTCCGTACCGATTGAACTTTGCTATGTGTACACTAATTTTGGACATATTGTTTGACACTTGTATTGTTGTCAAGTGTCAATTGGATGGGAAACTGTTTGAAATTTAAACTGTCCAATAGGGTAATGGCACATGGTAAAATGTAAACTAAAGTGTGTACACCATAGTGTACATGTACAAGGTTCTTACCGATTGAACTTCACTACATGTACACCAATTTTTGACACGTTATGTGAGACTTGCATTGTTGTCGAGTGTCAATTAGATGCAAAAACTATTTACAATTTAAACTGTCCAACGGGGATATATCAAGAGACAAAGTGCACACTATAGTGTACATGTGGCAAGGTCCTCACCGATTGAACTTTACTATTTGTACACTAATTTTTGACGTGTTGTTAGACACTTGCATTGTTTTCAAGTGTCAATTGGATGGGAAAATCATTCAAAATTTTAAACTGTCCAAATGGGTAATGTCACATGGTAAAGTGTAATCTAAAGTGTACACCATAGTGTCCATGTGACAAAGTCCTTACCGAATGAACTTTGATATTTGTACACTAATTTTCGACAAGTTGTTTGGCACTTCCATTGTTGTCAAGTCCCAATTGGATGGAAAAATTGTTTGAAATTTAAACTGTCTAACATGGTAATGACACGTGGCAAAGTGTAAACTAAAGTGTACACCATAGTGTACAAGTCGCAGGGTTCCTACCGATTGAGCTTTGCTATTTGTACAACGATTTTTGACACATTGTTTAACACTTGCATTGTTGTCAAGTGTCAATTGGATGAGAAAACTGTTTGAAATTTAAAATTTCCGATAGGATAATGTCACGTGATAAAGTGTAAACTAAAGTGTACACCATAGTGTACATGTAACAAGGTCCCGATCGATTGAACTTTGCTATTTGTGAACTGATTTTTGACACGTTGTTTGACACTTGTATTGTTGTCAAGTGTCAATTGGATGGCTAAGCTGCTTGAAATTTAAACTGTCCAACAAGGTAATGTCATGTGGCAAAGTGGTAACTAAAGTGTACACCATAATGTACATGTAGCAGGGTTTTTACCGATTGAACTTTGCTATTTGTACACTGATTTTTGACACGTTATTTAACATTTGCAATGTTGTCAAGTGTCAATTGGATGGGAATTCTGTTTTAAATTTAAAATATCCAACAGGATAATGTCACGTGGTAAAGTGTAAACAAAAGTGTACCTGTAGTAGGGTTCATACCGATTGAACCCTGCTATTTGTACACTGATTCTTGACACGTTCTTTGATAGTTGCATTGTCCTTAAGTGTATTTTGGATGGAAAAACTATTTGAAATTCATACTGTCCAACATGGTAATGTCGCGTGGCAAAGTGTTAGATAAAGTGTGTACACCATAGTGTACATGTAGCAAGGTTCTTACCTATTGAACTTTGCTATTTGTACACTGATTTTTGACATGTTATTTCAAACAGGCATTGTTGTCAAGATTCAATTGGATGGGAAAACTGTTTGAAATTTCTGCTGTCCAACATGATAGTGTCACGTGGCAAAATGCATTCTAAAGTGTGTACACCATAGTGTACATGTAGCAAAGTTCTTACCGATTGAACTTTGCTATTTGTACACTAATTTTTGACATGTTGTTTGACACTTGCATTGTTGTCATGTGTCAATTAGATGGAAAAACTATTTAAATTTAAACTGTTCAATAGCGTAATGTCACGTGGCAAAGTGTACACCATAGTGTACGTATAGCAAGGTTCTAACTGATTGAACTTTGCTATTTGTACACTGATTCTGAAATGCTGTTTGACACTTGCATTGTTGTCAAGTGCCAACTTGATGGGAAAACTGGTTCAAATTTAAGCTGTCCTACGAGGTAATAACACGTGGTAAAGTGTAATCTAAAGTGTACACCATAGTGTTGATGTAGGAAGGTACTTACCGATTGAACTTTTCTATTTGTAAACTGATTTTTGATACATTGTTTGACACTTGCATTGTTGTCGAGTGTCAATTCGATGAGAAAATTGTTTGAAATTTAAACTTTCCAAGAGGGTAATGTCACGTGGCAAAATGTAAACTAAAGTGTACACTATAATGTACATGTAGCATGGTCCTTACCGATTGAACTTTGCTATCTATAAACTTATTGTTGACACATAGTTTGACACTTCCATTGTTGTCAAGTGTCAATTGGATGGGAAAATTGTTTGAAATTTAAACTGTCGAACAGGGTGACATCATGTGGGAAAGTGTAAACTACACTGTACACCATAGTGTACATGTAGCAAGGTTCTTACTGATTGAACTTTACTAATTGTACACTGATTTTTGATACATTGTTCGACACTTGCATTGTTGTCAAGTGTCAATTGGATGAGAAAACTGTTTGAAATTTAAATTGTCCAATAGGGTTATGTCACGTGGTAAAGTGTAAACTAAAGTGTACACCACAATTCATACGTAGGAATGTTCTTACCGATTGAACTTTGCGATCTGTACACTGATTTTTGACACGTTGTTTGACACTTGCGTTGTTGTGAAGTGTCAATAAGATGGGAAAACTATTTGAAATTTAAGTTGTCCAATGGGGTAATGTCACGTGGCAAAGCGTAAACTGAAGTGTACACTATAGTGTACATGTAGCAAGGTTCTTACCGATTGAACTTTGCTATTTGTACACTGATTTTTGACATGTTGTTTGATACTTACATAATTGTCAAGTGTCAATTGAATGGAAAAACTATTTAAAATTTAAACTGCCCAACAAGGTAATGGCACGTGGCAAAGTGAAAACTAAAGTGTACATGTAGTAATGTCCTTATCGATTGAAGTTTACTATTTAGACACAGATTTTTGACACATTGTTTGGCTCTTGCACTATTGTCAAGGGTCAATTGGATGGAAAAACTGTTTGAAATTTAAACTGTCCAAGAGGGTAATGTCACGTGGCAAAGTGAAAATTAAAGTGTATACCATAGTGTACATGTACTAAGGTTCTTATTGATTGAACATTGCTATTTGTACACTAATTTTTGACACGTTGTTTAACACTTGCATTATTGTCAAGTGTAAATTGGATGGAAAAATGGTTTGAAATTCAAACTGTCCAACAGGGTAATGTCACTTGGCAAAGTGTAAACTAAAGTGTGTATACTATGGTGTACATTTAACAAGGTTCTTACCGATTGAACTTTGCTATTTGTACACTGATTTTTGAGAAGTTGTTTGAGACTTGCATTGTTACCAAGTGTCAATTGGATGGGAAAATTGTTTGAAATTTAAACTGTCCAGCTGGGTAAGGTCACGTGGCAAAGTATAAACTAAACACCATAGTGTACATGTGGCAAGATTCTTACCGATTGAACTTTTCTATTTGTACAGTGATTTTTAACACGTTGTTTGACACTTGCATTGTTGTCAAGTGTCGATTGGGTGTGAAAAAATTTTGAAATTTAAACTGTCCAACAGGGTAATGTCACGTGGCAAAGTGTAAACTAAAGTGTACACCATAGTGTATATGTAGCAAGGCTCTTAGCGATTGAAATTTGCTAGTTGTACACTGAATTTAAACACGTTGTTTGACACTTGCATTGGTGTCAAGTGTCAATTGGATAGGGAAATTGTTTGAAATTTAAAATGTCGAGCAAGCTAATGTCACATGGTAAAGTGTAAACTAAAGTGTGTTCACCATAGCGCACATGTAGCAAGGTTAGTACCAAATAAAATTTTCTATTTGTACACAGATTTTTGAGCGTTGTTTGACACTTGCATTGTAGCCAAGTGTCAATTGGATGGGAAAAATGTTTGAAATTTAAACTGTCCAATAGGGTAATGTCACGTGGCAAAGTGAAAACTAAAGTGTACACCATAGTGTACACGTAGCAAGTTCCTTACTGATTGAACTTTGCTATTTGTACCCTAAGTTTTGACACATTGTTTGACACTTGCATTGTTGTCAAGTGGCAAACTGTAAACTAAAGTGTGTACACCATAGTGTACATGTAGCAAGGTTCTTATCGATTGAACTTTGCGATTTGTACACTGATTTTTGACACATTGTTTGACACTTGCTTTGCTGTCAAGTGTCAATTCGAATGGAAAATTGTTTGATATTTAAACTGTCCCACAGGGTAATGACACGTTGCAAAGTGTAAACTAATGTTCACATTACAGTGTACATGTAGTAAGGTTCTTACTTATTGAACTTTGCAATTTGTACACTTATTTTTGACACGTTGTTTGTACTTGCATTGTTGTCAAGTATCAATTGGATGGGAAAACTGTTTGAAATTTAAACTTTCCAACAGGGGAATGTCCCGTGGCAAATGTGTAAACTAAAGTGTACACCATAGTGTACACGTTGCAAGGTTCATACCGATTGAACTTTCCTACTTGTACGTTAATTTTTGACACGTTGCTTGACACTTGCATCATTGTCAAGTGTGAAATGAAAGGGAAAATGATTTGAAATTTAAACTGTCCAACAGGGTATTGTCACGTGGTAAAGTGTAAACTAAAGTTTACATGCAGCAAGGTTCTTACCGGTTGAATTTTGCTATTTGTACACTAATTTTTGACACGTTGTTTGACACTTGCATTGTTGTCAAGTGTCAATTAGATGGGAAAACTGTTTGAAATTGAAAATGTCCAACAGGGCAACGTCTCGTGGCATAGTGTAAATAAAAGTTTACACAATAGTATACATGTAGCAAGTCCCACAACGATTGAACTTTTCTATATGTACACAGATTTTTGACATGTTGTTTGACACTTGCATTATTGTCAAGTGTCAATTGGATGGGAAAACTATTTGAAATTTAAACTGTCCAACAGGGTAATAACACATGGCAAAGTGTAAACTAAAGCGTACACCATAGTGTACATTTCGCAAGGTTCGTATCGATTTAACTTTGCCATTTGTACACTGATTTTCTACACGTTGTTTGAACTTTCATTATTGTCTAGTGTCAATTGGATGGGAAAACTGTTTGAATTTTAAAATGCTAGCAGGGTAATGTCATGTTGCAAAGTGTAAACTAACGTGTGTACACCATAGTGTACATGTAGCAGGGTCCTTACCGATTGAACTTTGCTATTTGTAAACTACTTTTCGACACGTTGTTTGACACTCGCATTGTTGTCAAGTGTCAAATGGATGGGGAAACTGTCTGAAATTTAAACTGTCGGACTAGGTAATGTCAAGTGGGAAAGTGTAAACTAAAGTATACACCATGGTGTACTTGTAGAAATTATCGATTGAACTTTGCTATTTGTATATTATTTTTTGACACGTTGTTTGACACTTATTTTGTTGTGAAGTGTCAACGGGATGGGAAAACTGTTTGAAACTTGAACTATCGAACAGGGTAATGTTACGTGGCAAAGTGTAAACTAAAGTATACACCATACTGTACTTGTCGTAAGGTTCTTACCGACTGAACTTTGCTATTTATACACTGATTTTTGACACTTGTATTTTTGTCAAGTGTCAATTGGATGGGATAGCTGTTTGCAATTCAAACTGTCCAACAGAATAATGGCACAAGGCAAAGTGTAAATTAAAGTATACACCATAGTGTACATGTCGCAAGGTTCTTACCGATTGAAGTTTGCTATTTGTACCCTGACTTTTGACCCGTTGTTTGGGACTTGCATTGTTGTCAAGTATCAATTGGATCGGAAAACTGCTTGAAATTTAAACTGTCCAACAGGATAATGACACATGGCAGTGTAAACTAAAGTGTACACCATAGTGTAGATGTCGCAAGGTTCTTTCCGATTGAACTTTGCCATTTGTACACTGATTTTCTACACGTTGTTTGACACTTTCATTATTCTGAAGTGTCAATTGGATGGGAAAACTGTTTGAAATTTAAAATGTCCAGCAGGTTAATGTCACGTGGTAAAATGTAAACTAAAGTGTACACCTTAGTGTACATGTAGCAAGGTCCTTACCGATTGAACTTTGCTATTTGTACACTAATTTTCGACACGTTGTTTGATACTTGATTTGTTATCTAGTGTCAATTGGATGGGAAAACTGTTTGAAACTTAATCTATCCAATAGGGTAATGTCACGTTGTAAAGTGTAAACTAAAGTCTACACCATAGTGTACATTTAGCAGCGTTCTTACCGATTGAACTTTGCTATTTGTACACTGATTTTTGACCTTTTTTGACACTTGTGTTGTTGTCATGTGTCAATTGGATGCCGCAAAGTGTAAATTGAAGTGTACACCATAGTTCACAAGTTGGAATGTTCTTGCCGATTGAACTTTGCGATATGTACACTGATTTTTGACACGTTGTTTGACACTTGTGTTGTTGTGAAGTGTCAATTGGATGGGAAAAATATTTGAAATTTAAATTGTTCAACAGGGTAAAGTCATGTGACAAAGTGTAAACTGAAGTGTATACCATAGTGCACATGTAGCAAGGCTCCTATCGCTTAAACTTTGCTATTTGCACATTGATTCTTGAAACGTTGATTCACACTTCCATTGTAGTCAAGTGCCAATTGGATGGAAAAATTGTTTGAAATTTAAACTGTCCAACAGGGTAACGTCACGTGGAAAAGTGTAAAGTAAAGTGTACACCATAGTGTACACGTAGCAAGGTTCTTACCGATTGAACTTTGCTATTTGTACAGTTATTTTTGACACGATGTTTGAGACATGCATTGTTGTAATATGTTAATTGGATGGAAAAACTGTTTGATAATTAAATTGTCAAACAGTGTAATGTCATGTGGGAAACTGTAAACTGAAGTGTACACCATAGTGTACATGTAGCAAGGTTCTTAACGATTGAACTTTGCTATTTGTACAATGATGTTTGACATGTTGTTTGGCACTTGCATTGTTGTCAAGTGTCAATTGGATGGGAAAATTGTTTGAAACTTAAACTGTCAAACAGGGTAATGTCACGTGGCAAAGTGTAAACTAAAGTGTACACCATAGTGTACATGTAGCAAGGTTTTTACCAATTGAACGTTGCTATTCGTACACTGATTTTTGACACGTTGTTTGGCACTTGCATTGTTGTCAAGCGTCAATTGGATGAAAAAACTGTTTGAAACTTGAACTGTCGAATAGGGTAATATCTAATGGCAAAGTGTAAAATAATGTTTACACAATAGTGTATATGTAGCAAGGTTCTCATCGATTGAGCTTTGTAATTTGTACATTATTTTTCGACACGTTGTTTGACACTTGCATTGTTGTTAAGTGTCAATTGGATGGAAAAAATATTTGAAATTTAAACTGTCAAACAGGGTAATGTCACGTGGCAAAGTGTAAACTAAAGTGTACACCATAGTATACATGCCGCAAGGTTCTTACCGATTGAACTTAACTATTTGTGCACAGATTTTTGACACGTTGTTTGATACTTGCGTTATTGTCAAGTGTCAATTGGATGGCAAAACTGTTTGAAATGTTATGTGGGAAACTATAAACTGAATTGTACACCATAGGGTACATGTAGTAAGGTTCTAAAAGATTGAACTTTGGTATTTGAACACAAATCTTTGACACGTTGTTTGACACTTGCATTGTTGTCAAGTGTCAATTGGATGGGAAAATCATTTGATATTGAAATTGTCCAGCAGGGTAATGTCATGTGGTAAAGTATAAACTAAAGTGTACACCACAGTGTACCTATAGCAAGGTCCTTACAGATTGAACTTTACAATTTGTACACTATTTTTCGACACGTTGTTTGACACTTGCATTGTTGTAAAGTGTCAATTGGATGGGAAAACTGTTTGAAATTTAAACTGTCAAACAGGGTACTGTCATGTGGCAAAGTGTAAACTAAAATGTACACCACAGTGTACTTGTAGCAAGGTTCTTAACGATTAAACTTTGCTATTTGTACACTAATTTTCGAAACGTTGTTTGACACTTGCTTTGTTGCCAAGTGTCAATTGGATGGGAAAACTATTTGAAACTCAAACTGTTCGACAAGGTAATGTCACGTGGCAAAGTGTAAACTAAAGTGCATATGTAGCAAGGTTCTTACCGATTGGACTTTGCTATTTGTATATCAATTTTTGATGCGTTGTTTGGCACTTGCATTGTTGTCAAGTGTAAATTGCATGGAAAAACTGTTTGAAATTTAAAATGTCCAAAAGGGCAGCGTCTCATGGCAAAGTGTAAACTAAAGTTACAATAGTGTACATGTAGCAACCTCCGCACCGATTGAACTTTTCTACATGTACACAGATTTTTGACACATTGTTTGACACTTGCATTGTTATCAAGTGTCAATTGGATGGGAAAACTATTTGAAATTTAAACTGTCCAATAGTATAATGTCACGTGGCAAAGTATAAACTAAAGTGTACACCGTAGTGTACATGTCGCAAGGTTCTTACCGACTGAACTTTGCCATGTTTACACTGATTTTCTACCCATTGTTTGACACTTGCATTGTTGTCAAGTGTCAATTCGATTGGAAATCTGTCTGAAATTTAAACTGTCCAATAGTGTAATGACATGTGGCAACGTGTAAACTAAAGTGTACATCATAGTGTACATATAGCAAGGTTCTTACCGATTGAACTTTGCGATTTGTACACTGATTTTCGATACATTGTTTGAAACTTGCTTTACTTTCAAGTGTGAATTGGAAGGGAAAACTGTTTGAAATTTAAGCTGTCCCATAGGGTAATGACACGTGGCAAAGTGTAAACTAATGTGCACACCATAGTGTACATGCAGCAAAGTTTTTACCGATTATTTGTACACTAATTTTTGACACGTTGTTTGACACTTGCATTGTTGTCAAATGTCAATTGGATGGAAAAACTGTTTGAAATTTAAACTTTCCAACAGGGGAATGTCCCATGGCAAGTTGTAAACTAAAGTGTACGCCATAGTGTACACGTTGCAAGGTTCATACCGATTGAACTTTCCTAGTTGTACACTAATTTTTGACATGTTGCTTGATACTTGCATTGTTGTCACGTGTCAAATGAAAGGGAAAATGGTTTGAAATTTAAACTGTCCAATAGGGTATTGTCACGTGGAAAAGTTTAAACTAAAGTGTATTTGTAGCAAGGTTCTTACCGGTTGAACTTTGCTATTTTTACAGTGATTTTTGACACATTGTTTGACACTTGCATTGTTGTCAAGTGTCAGTCGGATGGAAAAACTATTTGAAATTTAAAATGTCCAACAGGGCAATGTCTTGTGGCAAAGTATAAACTAAAGTTTACACAATAGTGTACATGTGGCAAGGTCCGCGCCGATTGAACTTTTCTATATGTACACAGATTTTTGACACGTTTTTTGACACTTGCAATTTAATCAAGTGTCAATTGGATGGGAAAACTGTTTGAAATTTAAACATTTCAATAGGGTAATGTCACATGGCAAAGTGTAAACTAAAGTGTTCACCGTAGTGTACATGTCGCAAGGTTCTTGCCGATTGAACTTTGCCATTTGTACACAGATTTTCTACCCGTTGTTTGACACTTGCATTATTGTCAATTCTCATTTAGATTGGAAATCTGTTTGAAATTTAAACTGTCTGATAGGGTAATGACATGTGGCAACGTGTAAACTAAAGTGTACACCATAGCGTACATGCAGCAAGGTTCTTACCGATTGAACTTTGCGATTTGTACACTGATTTGGACACATTATTTAACACTTGCTTTCTTATCAAGTGTCAATTGGAGGGGAAAACTATTTGAAATTTAAGCTGTCCCACAGGGTAATGACACGTGGCAATGTGTTAACTAATGTGTACACCATAGTCTACATGTAGCAAAGTTCTTACCGATTGAACTTTGCTATTTGTATATTGATTTTTGACACGTTGTTTGACACTTACATTGTTTTCAAATGTCGATTGGATGGGAAAACTGTTTGAAATTTAAACTTTCCAACAGGGGAATGTCCTATGGAAAGGTGTAAACTAAAGTGTACACGTTGCACGGTTCATATCGATTGAACTTTCCTGCTTGTACACTTATTTTTTACACGTTGCTTGAACTTGCATTGTTGTCAAGTGTCAAATGAAAGGGAAAATGGTTTGAAATTTAAACTGTCCAACAGGGCATTGTCATGGGGCAAAGTGTAACTAAAGTGTATACGTAGCAAGGTTTTTACCTGTTGAACTTTGCTATTTGTACCCTAATTTTTGACACATTGTTTGAGACTTGCATTGTTGTCAAGTGTCAATTGGATGGAAAAACTATTTGAAATTTAAAATGTCCAACTGGGCAATGTCTCGTGGCAAAGTGTAAACTAAAGTTTTCACAATAGTGTACATGTAGCAAGGTTCGCGCCGATTGAACTTTTCTATATTTACACTGATTTTTGACACGTTGTTTGACACTTGCATTTTAATCAAGTGTCAATTGGATGGGAAAACTGTTTGAAATTTAAACTATCCAACAGGGTAATGTCACGTGACAAAGTGTAAACTAAAGTGTACACCGTAGTGTACATGTCGCAAGGTTCTTACCGATTGAACTTTACCATTTGTACACTGATTTTCTACACGTTGTTTAACACTTGCATTGTTGTCAAGTGTCAATTAGATTGGAAATCTGATTGAAATTTAAACTGTCCGATAGCGTAATGACACGTGGCAATGTGTAAACTAAAGTGTACATGTAGCAAGGTTCTTACCGATTAAACTTTGCGATTTGTACACTGATTTTCGACACATTGTTTGACATTTGCTTTATTGTCAAGTGTCAATTCGAGGGAAAAACTGTTTGAAATTTAAGCTGTCCCACAGGGTAATGACACGTGGTAAAGTGTAAACTAATGCGTACACCACTGTGTACATGTAGCAAAGTTCTTACCGATTGAACTTTGCTATTTGTACACTGATTTGTGACACGTTGTTGACACTTGCATTGTTGTCAATGTCAATTGGATGGAAAAACTGTTTGATATTTAAACTTTCCAACAAGGGAATGTCCCGTGGCAAGGTGTAAACTAAAGTGTGCACCATAGTGTACACGTTACAAGGTTCATACCGATTGAAGTTTCCCACTTGTACACTAATTTTTGACACGTTGTTTTACTCATGCATTGCTGTCAAGTGTCAAATGAAAGGGAAAATGGTTTGAAATTTAAACTGTCCAATAAGGTATTGTCACGGGGTAAGGTTCAATCATAGTGTACATGTAGCAAGGTTCTTAACGATTGAACTTCGCTATTCGTACACAGATCTTTGACACGTTGTTTAACACTTGCATTGTTGTCAAGTGTTAATTGGATGAGAAAATTGTTTGATATTGAAACTGTCCAACAGGGTAGTGTCACGTGGTAAAGTACAAACTAAAGTGTACACCACAGTATACATGTGGCAAGGTTCCTACCGCTTAAACTTTCCTATTTGTGCACTGATTCTTAACACGGTGCTTAACACTTGCATTGTAGTCAGGGTAATGTCACGTGGCAAAGTGTAAACTAAAGTGTACACCATAGTGTACGTGTCGCAAGGTTCTTACAGATTGAACTTTCCTATTTGTACACTGATTTTTGATACGTTGCTCAAAGCTTGCATTGTTGTCAAGTGTCAATTAGATGGGAAAACTGTTTGAAACTTTAACTATCCAACAGGGTAATGTCACGTAGCAAAGTGTAAACTAATGTGTACACCATAGTGTACATGTAGCAAAATTCTTACCGATTGAACTTAGCTATTTGTAGACTAATTTTTGACACGTTGTTTGACACTTGCATTGTTGTTGAGTGTCAATTGAATGGCAAAACTGTTTGATATTTAAACTGTCCAATGGGGTAATGTCACGTGGGAAACTGTAAACAGAAGTGTACACCATAGTGTACATGTAGCAAAGTTCTTAACGATTGAACTTTGCTATTTGTACACAGATCTTTGACACGTTGTTTGACACTTGCATTGTTGTCAAGTTTCAATTGGATGAGAAAATAGTTTGGTATTGAAACTGTCCAACAGGGTAATGTCATGTGATAAAGTATAAATTAATGTGCACACCACAGTGTATATGTAGCAAACTTCCTACCGCTTAAACTTTGCTATTTGTGCACTGATTCTTGACACGTTGTTTGACACT